>NC_038254.2:5220905-5292066 GCF_000004515.6 Glycine max | reverse complement strand
AAAAACTCGTCCAGTTTTTCTCGCATACTACTGGACCGCTAAGTTTCAATGTAAGAACACACTCATATGAATAATTGCTTAATCAGTTTTAGAACTCACCAAGAAAATTTCAGTACAAAAAAAAAAAAAAAAAAGACTCACCAAGGATAGAGTAAATTCTACATGAAACGGACAATCTCTACATTGTGATATAAGTAATGTATGTTATCGTCATTTACTCTGCATATAAGTAATGTTATCCTCTCTACATGAAACGGACAATCTCTGCATGAAACGGACGCATAAAAAGACAAACCCAGTCTAAATTATCGTCATTTTCTTAATTTTTATATAAGTAATGTTATCCTAAAAAAGAGGAACAATATTTTCAATTTTATCAGTAAAATTTGATATTTCTAATACTTTCATCTTCTATTAATGATTGAAATCAGCTAGTTTTACCGTAAAACAAGAAATACTTTCACCCCCGGCCGAATTAAGTCAAGCTCAGGTATTATTCATTTTGATGATTTGAACAAATAGACTAAAATATTATAAATTTAAAATTTAAATATGAAATTGATAAAAAAAATAATATAAAAAACAAATTAATGCTCTTTATGCTTTTAAAAAACTATAATTAAGTTTACTCTTTTAAAAAATAAAAGTAAAAAGGAAGAAATAGCTTATCAGTTAACTGCCATGTGCCAACCGTTGCATATATAAATGAGATAAGGAAGGACCACCAAAGATTCTTATGGTTCATACATTTAGAATCACAAGTTTTTTCGTATTAAATTGTTTTTTAAAGAGATGTCAGGTTGGAAATTTAATTTGCATTTTTCTAGTCACCGACACACAGAATATATATATATATATATATATATATATATATATATATATATATATATATATATATATATATATATATATATATATATATATATATATATATATATATATAAATATACCACACGTTTTGATCAAAGCATAACAGAGATGACAAGCAAGAAAGAAAACAGAGTAATATATTTTCAATATATGTGCATGTGAGGGGATTGTCATTTAAAAAAATGACGTGGAAAAAGTAAAACATAGGGCATAATATTAAGAAAGAAATTAGCAAGAAAAAAAAATCTTTAATTGATTCATTTGGAAATATAAGTGACATGCACGAAATATTATGAAAAAGATCAAGTAAATTGTTATAAAGACGTATCATATTTTAAGAATAATTAAACAATAATTTGGATCTTGAATGTGATGAGATAAATGTTAGAGAATAATACGGGGTAATTTACTTTTAAAGAAAAAACAAAGTTTAAGATACTATCAACTTATCTGTATAACTCAGTTGGCAATAATGGACCGAGAATTACAGGGAGTTTGTTTAAGTTTAATTTTCAAAATAAGTATTTTTTAAATAAAATAAACAATTTTCTGATCTTTTGATGTGTTTGTGTAAGTTTCTTTTACTTTAAATAAATGTTTTTTTAAAAAATAAATCATATCCACTTCTTAAAAAATACTTATATAAAAATATTTATTTTAAAATTGTTTTTTTAAGTTTAAAGAAACTCATATTTAGTCTCATAATCAACTTAAAAGATCAAAACTTATAAAAATATATTGGGATCTCATTGGAAAGCTAAAGGTCCTAATTACAATAATTACTATCTAAGTTTATTTTTTTACTATTTTCTTCTCTTATGCAAAATTTTATTAAAAATATTCATAAATCAATCCAATCCAATAAGAATAAAAAAAACACCAATAAAAAATAAAAAAAATGGCACAGATAAAAAATTTCAAAAATTAATATTTTATTGAATTATATTAGATTTAATTTTATAAATTTACCCAATCTAATTCCAACTGAACTTGTATATGTATATACTTTCATTCATAAGTTAATTAATATTATCATTCATGTTAATATATTTATTATTTTATATATTTGTAAAATTATCACATAACCTATATTTATTTATAAAAGTATTTAACTAAAGATAATTTTTCACTAAGTTAAGATGCATAAATATAATTATAAAGTTATATAAAATTATTTTGATATAGTATATATTTAAAAGATTATACTATTATTAGTTATATTTTTTTTGCTGAATTCTATTATTAGTTATACAGTGGCATATAAATTAAATATTTTATATTATTTTTATTATATATCTTATCATTTATTTAATATTTTTAGAAGAAAAATAAAAATAAGATTAAAATTAAAAATTAATTCAATTCAAACCGCTTTAAATTAGATCGGATCGAATTAACATATGTTTTGAGCCAAATCGTGATAAATTAAGAAAATTAATGTGATTTTGGCAGATAATTTTTTCTTCTGATCAAATTCAATTTGTAAACACCCCAAAATTTTACTCTCCTTCACTTCATATATATTTCTTTTGTTAAAAAGAAACTTTTTAAGAAGTTTAAGTAGAGCTTTTTGGATAAGAAGAAAGAGAGAGTGGTTCCTCAATACGGGATATTGCAATAGAATCGTCAGAGAATCCAACATTGATAAATAAATATGTTGGTGAAAATGTCTCTAGGGTTTTATTCCTTTAGTTTTCCAACAATTGGTGAAAATCAAAACAAAGTTTAATTATTGATAATTATTTTTAAAAAATATTAAAATTCAAGTTATAAATAAATATGTTGAAAATGATAAATGGAAAGAGATAAGAGGTTAAGAGAGATCCTTAAAAACGTTTTTTTATTAAGAAAAACCGTTAAAAATATTTTCATTAAAGACTAACCGTTTAAAATAACTATTCTAATTCATATACACGGAGAATTAGATTAACTATTCTTGATACAGGTACCCAAATGATAAAGGACTATATTATTTGTACAATAATTGTGCTTGATCTCACTTCATAGGACTTGCCCCACGTTAAAGGAAAAAGACAATGCTTTGATTTAATATCACTTATTTCAATATAGGTTCATAAGACCTAACATATTAAAGGGATAAAAAATCTTTGGCTTTACATAGAATCTCGTGAAGTATGGAAGAGATTAGACACCTAATATGTTACCAATGTTTAATCATGAGTTTACATAGAATCTCGTGCAATACGCACTGTCATAATTTACGAGAGAAAAATATAAATTTGTCATATTGACCTTATTTATTATCTTAATCTCTGCTTATAAATATTAACTTAAGTGTTCGAGTCTTTATATGTACCCTTATCTTAAAGAATTATTCCTTGACTCTTGTTCAGGATATTCCAAGTTTACTAAAAATAAAAGTATACTATCAAACTTCCGCTCACATAAATGACAGTATATATATTCTCCTTGATTATTCCTCACTATAGTATTTTTTATTATTATTAATATTTTATTATTTTTGCTTCATAAAAACAATTAATCATTTTCACATACTTTTTTTTTGTTCTTTTCTTATGCTGTACAAATTTTTGTGTAATGAGATTGTATAAATACAATATCTCAATAATATATGCACGTTTTCAGTTCTTTTTTCTCAGCAATATCTCTTGTTGCATGTCTCTGTCTTTTTTCCTTAGTCCCATCTTTTAGTGTGTTAGTTCTCTTACCCAATCGTGTTGTATAGTATGCAATGAAGTAGAGTGGAGGAAGATGCTAAATGAAATACGCCATGTGTGTACTTGAGGGAAAATGGGCAAATAATCTAGTGACGGGAAAGGGCCAAAACAAAAATGGGAGACAATGAACCTCGTGATTGTAATGAAAGAGATTTGACTCATTTATAAAGTCAGAGTGATGGTCTGTTCACCCTTAGATTAATTTGAAGTACCATCTTATAAAGTTAAATCACTTCAAATTAAGGACTATATTACTTTCTTACTTGATATCTTTCTCATTTTAAATTTAAAGAAGTTAAATATCAAACTATGAACTATAAAGTAATGGAATGGGACGTTCACAGATGGCGCTGAGGAGGTCAGGTGTGAGAGACGTTCACAGATGGCGTCAAACTTATTAGCCAAATCGGAATGTTTCTCGGTGAGGGCGGTTATGGCTTCCTCAAGACGGTCGGTGGTGGTTCGACGGGTTCCATGCTCAGCCATGGACGAGGCAGGTCGGACCAGTGTTGTGCGTATGAGAGAGAGTGAGAGAACTGCCTTGTTTCGAGGTCAAGGCCCCTCCTGAGGGTAAGTCTGAACTTCAATGTTTTTCTGCTTTCTTCATTCATGGAAGGTCCCTTTTTATACATCGTGTACATGCATATCGTAACTACTGTACAAGTGGTTATAACGGTCTTCTAACTAACTAACGGTCATGCAGTACATTTACACGTCATCACCTAAGTAACTAGGTCTCGTAACGTTCCTTCGTGGTCGTCCTGTGGTGGCTTCCTTGTTCACGGTAGCCTCGTTCCTATCATTATCCCGCCCTGCAAAACTCACCTTGTCCTCAAGGTGATGAGTTTGCCGAATATCATCCCATATTTCCCATGTAGAATCCTCAGGTGCTAAGCCATCCCACTGGATCAATACGAGGCGAGTTGGGGGACTGGTGGAGGAATCCGTGCGTGAGTTGAGGATCGTCAAAGGCTTCACTAAGGGCTGATTTTGAACCGCGTCTAGTGGAAGGGAAGAAACTGGAAGATCTAAGGGACCGTGGTGAGGTTGTAACATGGAGCAATGGAAAACGGGGTGGATCTTCGAAGTTTCGGGGAGCTGCAACCTGTATGCGACCGTTCCAATGCGTTCGAGGATGGGAAATGGTCCATAATAGCGTTTGGCGAGCTTATTGGTGGCCTGACTGCGTAAGGAATTCTGACGGTGTGGGCGTAAGCGAACGTAGACTAGTTGTCCTACTTCATATTGAACGTCACGGCGCTGTCTATCTGCAAGAAGCTTCATAGTCTCTTGAGCTTTTACAAGCTTATTTCGAAGTGTAGCATAGATGGTGCCCCGCGTTGCTAACAGAGTGTCAACTGCTTCATTTTTCGATGAGCCCTTGAGATAATCGGAGATAGGAGGAGGAGGCTTTCCGTAAGTGACCTCGTAAGGGGTGAACTCAGTGCCGGAGTGCTGGGACGTGTTATACGACCATTCAGCTAGGGCTAGGAATTTATACCAATCAGAGGGGCTGTGATGAACGAAAGAACGAAGGTACTGTTCAAGCGTTCGGTTCATTACTTCGGTTTGGCCATCCGTTTGAGGATGGTATGTCGTACTCATGCGCAACGACGTGCTGCTTAGCCGGAAAAGCTCTCGCCAAAAGGAGCTAATGAAGACTGGATCTCGGTCGGAAATAATGCTCCGGGGAAACCCGTGTAGCTTGCATACAATGTTAAGGAAGAGGTTGGCCACTTTAAAGGCTGTGAAGTGGGAAGGTAATGCTCCAAGGTGAACCCCCTTGGAAAACCGATCCACGACGACGATAATGATCGTAAGTCCATTGGAGCTTGGAAGGTGAGTCACAAAATCCATGGAGAGGTCCTCCCAGATGTTAGAAGGTATAGGAATGGGTTGCAGTAGACCAGCGTTCTTACGTGTAACGGGTTTCACTTGTTGACAGGTCTGGCAATTGCGGACAAACGCCTTGATGTCTCTGAGCATATTGGGCCATTGAAAGTTGGGTCGAAGACGATGGAATGTTTTCTTAACACCGAAGTGGCCCGCAAGTGGGGTGGCGTGATACTCATGTAACAATGCAGGAATGAAAGGATTCTTTTTGTTGATCCAAATGGCCCCCTTGGATAAAATAAAGTCACCTGAGATAGCAAAATCGGGGTGGTCCGTCGGTGTGGCTTGGACAGCTTCGCGGTGTCGCAGGAACTCTGAGTTTGTGAGTAAGGATTGCTTTAGTTGGTGTAGGAACTCTGGGTGAGGGATGGAGAGGACGAGGCATTGCCCTTGGGTGGGTTCACTTAGTCGAGAGAGAGTCAGCCACAATGTTGGAGTTACCAGCTTTGTATTGGATATCGTAATCGAATCCAAGTAACTTGGCGAGATAAAACTGCTGCTCCGGGGTTTGGATTGTTTGAGACATGAGTTCACGGATGCTACGGTGATCGGTATAAATGGTGAACTTGTGCCCTAATAGATACTGTCTCCATTTGCGAACTGCGGCAAGGGTGGCATGTAACTCGCGGATGTAAGCAGAAGCTAGTTGGAGACGCGGGCCCAATGGTTTGCTGAAGAATGATATGGGGTGGCCACGTTGGTGAAGAACGACACCCATAGCATAACTTAACGCATCCGTTTCTAGTGAGAAAGGCAGGGAGAAATCAGGAAGGGCGAGCACTGGTGCAGCCGTCATAGCTTGCTTCAGAGCTTTGAAAGCTGTTTGGGACTCATCATTCCAATGGAACGCATCCTTGCAGAGAAGTTATGTTAATGGGGCCGCAATGGAAGCATAACCCTTTATAAATTTCCGGTAGAACCCGGTGAGACCAAGGAATGCACGAAGATCACGCTGGGAGCCGGGTTGGGGCCAGTCAAGCATGGTTTGAATCTTCGAAGGGTCTGGTTGCACACCTACGCCGGAGATTACGTGACCCAGATAATCAAGTTTTCGTTGTCCAAACAAGCACTTAGAGTGTTTGAGGAAGTACCGGGCTTGGGAGAGGGAACTGAAGACACATTCTAAGTGATGGAGGTGGTCCTGAAGGGAGGCACTGTAGACGAGTATGTCGTCAAAGAATACCGCCGTGAACTTGCATAAGTATGGCCGGACTAAAGTATTCATGGCAGCCTGAAAAGTTGACGGGGCGTTGCACAACCCGAAGGGCATGACCCGATAATCGTAGTGTCCTTGGTGCGTCCTGAAGGCTGTTTTGGGTACATCATTTTCTGCCATTAAAATTTGGTGAAAACCTTGCCTTAAATCGAGACGAGAAAACCACGAAGCATGGCCTAACTCGTCCAAGAGTTCCTCTATGGTGGGTAATGGAAATCTGTCACGAACCGTAATGGAGTTTAAAGCCCTGTAATCTACGCACATACGCCAAGTCCCATCTTTCTTCTTTACCAGTAACACTGGGGAAGAAAATGGGCTTCTGCTGGGTTGGATTAAACCAGTGTCAAGAAGCGCTGATACTTGTTTTTCTATTTCAGTCTTTTGGAAGTAAGGATACCTATAAGGCCTTACGTTAATGGGATGGGCTGAAGGGATGAGGTTTATCTGGTGATCGTGTGGACGAGGTGGGGGAAGGCTTGTGGGTTGTTCGAATATAGACTGGTATTTGAGCAGAAGCTCGTTAATGGCGGGGACGGGGTGTGGGGTGGTGTTTAGTAATTCAGAAGAGGGAGTGGGTTGTAATGATAAGTGGAAAAGGCCCGAAGTGGAATTAGTAGTGATAAGGCGCTTTACCTGGTGGGCCGAAACTGGACTGGTATCAGTTTGTACATCTGCGCGAAGATGAATGGGCCGTCCAAAAAGGGTGAACTTCATAGTAAAATCGGTGTAATCAGTAATAACCGGGCCCAACGTTCTCAACCATTCTACCCCCAAAACGACGTCGGCTCCGCTTAATGGTAAGACGCGTAACGTGACCACGAAGCTGTGATCTTGGATGAGTATCATGACGTCCGGTATCATCTGCTGGCAATCTAATACTGAGCCATTACCAACCATGACCCTAAGAGGCAGTGTATCATGTAAAGGCAGATTGAGGAACTTCGCAACTCGCGGTTGAACGAAGTTATGAGTACTCCCGCTGTCAACTAGTATTGTAACGCGAGTGTTGTTGATGAGGCCATACAATCTGAAGGTGTCTGTAGCAGGAACACCGGCCATAGCGTGGAGGCTGATATGGGGATGTAGGGAAGTGGGGTCAAAAGGTTGGGTAGTTTCGGGCGATGCTTGATCATAGTCATGTTTGGATGGGGACAAAGGTTCTGAAGGGTTGGATTCTGGTGAGGAAGGTTCATCGGAGTTAGCAATGAAAAAGAGGACTCTTCCCTTACAACGATGGGAGGAGCCCCATTTTTCATCACAATTATAACAGAGCCCCTTCTCTCGTCTATAGGCCATGTCTTCTTGGGTATGTTGGACGAAGGGAACCTTGGGCCGTGGTGGATGGGATAAGTGAGTGTTAGAGGGTGTAGAGGTTGATGGTGAGTGAGGAAAGGGGGTACGTGAGTGCTTACGTCGGTCACTGATCTTATCTTCTTGTAACCGAGCAAGGGCTGTGGCTTTGGGAAGGGTGGCTGGTTGGAAGGCCTGCACTTCTCTGCGTATCTCCGGGCTAAGGCCGGAGATGAAGCAGCTAAGAAGGACTGATGGAGATAGGCCCGTGATACGGTTTGCAAGCTTTTCAAATTCCGTTAGGTACTCCGTGACGGTGCCGCGCTGCGTAAGCTTAAATAAGGCGCCGCGGGGGTCGTCGTAAATTGACGGGGCAAAACGTGATTCAATGGCTTGGAGGAGAGCTGGCCAGGAAGTGATGAATCTGTTTCGGAACATCCACTGAAACCAACTTAATGCCGCGTCGTCGAGGTAAAACGAAGCTACCATGATACGATCGTCTTCGGGTGTACCCTGGTAATCAAAAAACTGTGAGATTTTGAAGATCCAGCCAAGTGGATCGTGGCCGTCAAATCGCAGGACATCGAGTTTAACCGGTGGTCGCGGCGCGGGCGGGGCCGGTGGAGCTGAGGAGGTCAGGTGTGAGAGACGTTCACAGATGGCGTCAAACTTATTAGCCAAATCGGAATGTTTCTCGGTGAGGGCGGTTATGGCTTCCTCAAGACGGTCGGTGGTGGTTCGACGGGTTCCATGCTCAGCCATGGACGAGGCAGGTCGGACCAGTGTTGTGCGTATGAGAGAGAGAGTGAGAGAACTGCCTTGTTTCGAGGTCAAGGCCCCTCCTGAGGGTAAGTCTGAACTTCAATGTTTTTCTGCTTTCTTCATTCATGGAAGGTCCCTTTTTATACATCGTGTACATGCATATCGTAACTACTGTACAAGTGGTTATAACGGTCTTCTAACTAACTAACGGTCATGCAGTACGTTTACACGTAATCACCTAAGTAACTAGGTCTCGTAACGTTCCTTCGTGGTCGTCCTGTGGTGGCTTCCTTGTTCACGGTAGCCTCGTTCCTATCAAAGTACCATCTTATAAAGTTAAACCACTTCAAATTAAGGACTATATTACTTTCTTACTTGATATCTTTCTCATTTTAAATTTAAAGAAGTTAAATATCAAACTATGAACTATAAAGTAATGGAATGGGAAGTAGCTTAGCCTTTTATTTGTGCCTGAAAGGTGCTCCCTTTGCAAGATTATAGTATAGTGTCGGGAGCAATAATAAAGATAAAAGTAAAAAGTCATTTTAGTTATGAAACATGCATGGGGAATTGACCATGAAGTCTGTTAATCTTCCATCCATGGATAATTTTCACTGTGTTTGGTAAAAGTGAAAAAAAGTGAGAAATTGAGAGGAGAGTGAAAATAGAGATAAATTAAAGCAATTTTTGTTGGAAACACATGTTAAAATTCCAACTACCTAAAAACTAACCTCCTTTTCATGGTTGAAAATCAATTGTATGAAAAATCGATTGTCTTGGTTGTGTGAATGTCTGGTCTTTTTTTTTGTCAATAATTAGTTATTAATTTATCAGTTTTTATCAACGAGAGAGATTGAAACCCTCGATTTTTCTTTCTTTTTACTTTCTTTAACCATGAAGTCAATCTTATAACTCATGCTTGACACACTCTATGTAATATAATCAATTCTTCTAGCCTAATAATTGATTGTTGTCATTTTAATATGAGACGTGTTGTTTGTTATAATGAGGTAAAATTGTATTTTTATTAAGAACAGCTAGGTCTCTAAAAGATGAAAAATTAAAATTTTATCATTAAATATACAAAAAGCGCAACAAACTACTCTTATTATTAGTTTATTTCGTCAACTCAAATGGTCGTGTCTATGTGACATTATTGACGATGACATGTCAACTGATGGTTGTCACATGTCAAATAGTTAAATTTTTAATTTGGTCTCTAAAGTTAATAATTTTACTCTTTTAGTCCCTGAACTCAACTACTTATTAATATTTTGGTCCATAAACTTAACTAATTAGTGACATTTTGATCCTTGAACTTAAGTTTGTAATGTCATTTGGATTCTTGAAAGTACTTTTAAATTTTTAATTAAGTTTCACTTTACATATAAATTATTAGCATGACGATAATAAATGACATTTGTTAACATTGATAATAATTATTTATGATGATGAAAATAATTATTAAATATAGTAAAAAATTATATTTTATATTTGAAATCATTATTAATTAATTTATTATATTTTATTAAGTTTAAATTCTAAGGAATAACCTTATAACAATAACAAATAACAGTATAACTGAAATGAATATAAATAAAAATATGAAAATTAAATTAGTTTTTTTAACACTTGTCCCAATCGAAAAAATACATTAGAAAATGATTTTAAGACTTTTATTTTTCTTCTTTTTGTCATTAATATTATTGTATAAATAGATTAATTAATAAATTAATTTAACGTTCTATAGATATTAATAACATATAAGATAATAACTTGATTTGGGTAAAAGATAGAGACCAAAATGACACTACATATTAAGTCCATTAACTAAAATGACATCAATTATAGTTAAGTTCAGACATTAAGTTGAAAAGTTAACTTTTTGACATGAGACAAACATCAATTACTATATTATTATCAAAGATTTCACACAGACACAACAGTTAAAGTTAATAAAAAAGACTTAACAATAAAATAAATTTATCACACTTTTGTATATTCTTGAACAAAATTTTAATTTGTTAATCTTTAAAAAACATAATTTCCAATGTCTAACCAATTTAAAGATGAATTTGAATATTTATCTTTCTATTTATAATCTCATTTCTCTTCTTTCCATTTTCAACTAAACATTCTCATAATTTTTTTTTTCAATTTCACTTTTATTTCATTCAAACTAATCAACACAAATTTTACTTTATTTATTATCTATTTCTCTCATCATCTGATTTCTCTTCTTTTCATCTTCAACTATACATTCTTATAATATTTTTTTTCCAATTTCTCTTTTAATTCATTCAAACTAAACAATACAAATTTTACTTTATTTATTATCTATTTCTCTTTTAATCATTTTCGTGTATTTTTTTTCTTGTTCTTGTGTTTGTTCCTTTTTTTGTATAATAATGATAAGGTTAAAACTTTATATAGATTACTGGAACAATACCACTAGGTCAATCATAATGAATTGCGTCTGTTCATTATGTAAAGTAAGTAGTGGAAATGCATTTTTTTATAACTAAAATGATTCTCGCTCACATTGAATAGAGGGATCAATTTATTGTACATGAAGACCATTTTAATGCAATGATGGAGGTAGGTGAGTCCAACAGATAGTAGTTATGACAGCATGGGATATCTGCAAATGATGTGACTGGTTTGATGGGGATGGAGGTTAACGGGGGTTGGTTGTTTCTAGGTCAGCCTTAGACCTATACTACTGTCCGTTAAGTCTCATGGTTGGGGTAGTTGGATCAGGTTTGGCTTGGTGTGATTTTTGTGGATAGGGGATTGCCTAGTATGTAGGTTATATATAGAAATTTTGGGAGCTTTTTTTCCTGTACCCATTATAATAAGATCAAAATTAAAAATCGATTTAATGTAATAATTATAAAAAATTATAATTAAATTTACTAAAAAATCACTAAAAATATTTTTTAAAATTTTTTTTAAAAAATTAAGAAATACTGATTTGTAATTCATATGATTCATACAAATTTTTATATGATTCATACAGATTCATAATCCGTAAGAATCATACGGATTGTCAATCCGTATCATTCATATGGATTGTAAATTTGTATAAATCATATGAATTACAGATTCGTATATTTATTAGTAAGGGTAATTTTGAAAAATTTGAAAAAGTGTTGGATATAGAAGAAAATGCCACAATGCAGGAAGAAAAACCCGATTTTGGGAGAGGGTGGGTTTGTGCTAGTTTGCTTGGTGTGGGTTTGTGTTTATTGTAGAGGAATTGATGAAGAGATGTTAAGGTTTTTAAAAATTAATTGAGATTTCTATACATCACACTTGTTATTTTTAATGGTTTGAAAAATATTATTACTCACATAAAAGTAATAGTTGTAAATATTAAAAACAAGAAAATTATCTATAAAAAAACTTCAAAAAATGTAAGTGTAATTTGTTCTAAAATTTGTGGTGACATTTCATGAGATGAGGTGGATGTGTGTGCCTTAAAAAAAAGGTAAAATTGTATTTTTGGTCTCCTAGTTTATCTTCAATTTCGGATTTGGCCCCTCTGTTTTATAAATCACTGCAAAATTGGTCCTGAAAGCCTGATTTAGACGTTGACTGTCATGTGTCAATACCACGTGTCAACGTCTGACTGGTTCCCTGTAAAGACTTCATTTTGTGTAGGTAAAATTACACTTTTAGTCCCCCAGTTTTACTCCAATTTCGATTTTGGTCCCCTTATAATTTAATTTACACATTTGGTCCCCCAGTTTTATAAATCCTTTATAAATTCAGCCAAATTTTATTACCGGAGAAGTTGTATTTCAAATTTCAAACAAAAATATCATTGTCATATATAGGTCACTTAAGCAGTCGTATACACATAATATCGCATGGGGAAACAAAAAAAGAAGGGGTTATTATAGAACCTGTTAAAATAAGAGATCTTAAAATTTCAGACCTAGGTTGGGATTCGTGCGCCACATTCTCAAGTTGAACAACCCCGAAAGTGGAAGAGAGAAAAAGAGTGATTTTTCTCTGGGTTCCAAGTGAGTGAAAAACTTGCGATGAAAAAGAAGTGCGAGATTTATCAAGACCTATCATGTTTCTAGTACCAGTGACTAAACCATTCAAAAGACCAATTTTGCAGGAACAATTTATAAATGGATTTATAAAACTGAGGGACCAAATGTGTGAATTAAATTATAGGGGGACCAAAATCGAAATTGGAGTAAAACTGGGGACCAAAAGTATAATTTTAGCTACAAAAAAATGAAGCCTTTACATGGAACCATTCAGACATTGACACGTGGCAGTCAACGTCTGAGGTTAATGGTCATTCGGTTAACGTACAAATCGGACTTCCAAGACCAATTTTGCAAAAATTTATAAAATTGAAGGACCAAATTTGTGAATTAAATTATATGGGGACCAAATTCATAATTGAAAATAAAGTGGGGAACCAATTTTACAATTTTACCAAAAAAAGAAAAAGGTGGATGTGTGTGTTTTGTGTCCTGGAGTGTTATTGTTCATCTGGAATGGAGTTTTTAGTGATTTTCTTAATGGCTGTTGTAGTAATAATTAATTAATTTTAAAGAGCTAATTAATGGCCAAGTTTTTAACGGAAATAAGAACGTGGGGGAAAAGCTTTTTAATTTTTAGTATTGGCTTAGGTGAAGTGAAGCTGTTGATTAGTAGGAGTTGTATTTTTATTTTTTTTTAATTTTGTCAATGGCTTATTTGGCGATGATTATTTAAAAAATTCATAATAATTTGTAATTTAATTATAAATTATCATTAATTTAAATTATATTATGCTATATTAAAATAAATAAAAATATAATAACAATAAAACTAAAAACTCATAATATATAAATAAATAAATAATTGCTAGCAATCTGTCTCTTTATCATAATCCTTATCAAAAGGATTATGGTCTGATAGAGGTGACTGCTGTTATGACTACTGCAACATGTTATGTTGCACTGTCATTTTTTTGGTCTGTCACATGTTGCACTGTCTATAAGACTATAACATTTACAACAGTTATTTCTCTATTTGCTTATTAAATTTGATCCATATTGAATTACGACTAGTTATTAGAGGTGGGTAAACGGACTTAGGTCCATGGACTGATCCGTGGAGTTTGTGGTCTGCGCGGGTTACGAATCAATTTTTTTAAACGGTTCATGATTATGTTATATTTTTGAAACCGCCCTGCTTAATCCACGGATTATGCGGGTTTGGCCCGCGGGATCCGCGGGTTGCCTGCAGCCCGCATTATGATCCAAGTATATCAGGTTTACTTTTTTCTTTTTCACTTTAAACTTTTTTTTAAGATAACAGATAAAGAAATATATTAGATAAGATAAAGATATAAAGATAAAAATAAAAGATTTAAATTAAAAGATGATAAAAAAAAGATAAGATAACAAAAATAAAAGATAACAAAAATAAAAGATTAAGATAAAAAGATAAGTGATAACATGTTAAAAATCTTCTTTTTTGGTATTTTTCTCAATCTTTTTCTCTTTTAATCTATCATTTTCATATCTGAAAGTCATAAATAATAAAAATATCAATTCTTATCATTTAAGCCAAAAATAATTGTTAAATAAATATTTTTAAAGATATTTCAATATATTTTTATTATAAAAAATAACTCATATCATATTTAGTAGTTGTAACAGGCTAAAAACATTTTTTCTCCTTACGTGTGCTTAACAAATATCGAACTAGGCTTCTTGTTGACAATATATACTAGAAATTGGTTACTAGTATTTGATATGCAATGTAAATAATATGTAATAATTATTGTCTTTTAATCACTTAACTTGATTTTATTCAAATATTTATTATTATTTCGAATTTTAGGAAAAGAAGATGAAGATATGAAGATAGAGAAGGCTTAAGCTACTTCAAATATGAAATCATTTGTTGTTGAAGATGTTTAAATTTCATATTTTAGATTTATTGTTTGGATTTTCTTTTGTTAAGACATTATTTATTTTATTGATGTAATTGACTAATTATTGAGATTTTATTTGCATTTGTATTGAACTTAATTTGATTGTATTATATTTTTATTAAAATTAAAATTATTTTAAAATTAGGTCCGCGGACCCGCCCGTTTGACCCGCGGGACGGGGACAGACCAATTTATTTGATCCGTGTAAGAAGCGGGACGGATTGGACCGGTCCGCTACCAATGCGGGCTTATGCGGATGAGCCTTATACGGGGCGGGCCGACCCGCTTACCCACTGCTACTAGTTACCTCAATATTTAATAAGTCACTCAATGGAAACAAAATCATTTAGTAATAAAAAAATTTAATTCAGGTGATTAGATAAAATACATAAATTATTATAAACCCTCTAATACTACTTTTGATTCCCAATCATTCAGTATAAAAAAATAAAAATCCAAATCCAATTAAAAGATTCTAAAAACTAAAAATAAATTTTGAAATATTTACAGGAATTAAAAATATATTACTTGCACTTGCACACTATTTTGAAGAAATTTTCACTTTTGTTTCAATCACTATCCAGATACCAAACTGTCAGTTAGGGGAAATAATTGGCCTAGATTATTTAGATTCTAACTTTTGCTAACCATATTAAGTTTACATTTTCAATTGATAGGTTTTTGCTGATAATTACAAAATAATCATCTGTAAACATATCAACTGGCAATGGAAACATAAAAATAAGAATTTCATATCTATACAGTATCAATGTAAAAGATTTATGATACATTAATAAGAAATTATGATAAATATGACTATTACGATAATAATATTAAAAGTCAACAAAATTACCATACATAATAAATTTATGATAATAATATGACTTTGTAAAGTATTAGTACATTTGTAAAGTATTAGTACATGTACTGTTCACAAAGCATTGACATTTGTTATTTTCTAAGTATAGGTTAAGATGCATTGCTATTTCACAACTTAACATCTTCAAGTTCCAGTAAGTAACAATCCTCTAACACATCCATATTAAAATTTCACATTTTTCAGAAAGGAAACATCAAAACAATAATCATGTAACAGTTATAATCAGACATATTCAAAGCTGGATTGTGAACAAAAATTGTGAGCATTCATCCAATAGAAAGAACACAAGACTGCAAATTGTTCTGTTTCCATATTGATCGAGAGCATACACTACAAACATCAGTCAATTTTTCTGCCAACAAAACAGACTACTTTAACTAGATGCATAATAAACATTTTCTAACTAGATTGAAAGATGTAGAGAACTGATTCCTAGTGTCTGATTTGTTTTACTGCAATATGCTTCATATCAAAGAATGATACTGCCCACCAATATGGAAGTGAGGGGAACTGTGAGGTTGTCATCAAGCTCTGTGCTGATAGGCAGGGACTCGACAAATGCTGTCACAATAGACACTAACAGAAAACCTAGAACCAATTTCCAGCTTCCCTCAATAAATCCAAATGAGGAAAAATACCACATATACCTGTCAAAACACTAACTGTTAATAGGAGCATAGATTAAATAGGTTATCAATTTGAGGGCAAAAAAAGGCTTAAATACATTTTTAATCCTTACAATTTAGCATTTTTTTCCTTTTCGTCTTTGTAAAATTATTTTTTAGTCCTTGCAAATTATGTTTGTTTTGTTTTTCGTCCTAATAGCGCTTTAGATAACGTTTTTTCACTATCCAAAACACTAAAGTGTTTTAAGAATGAAAAACAAAACAAACATAATTTGCAAGGATTAAAATAATTTTTTTTGTAAGGATGAAAAACAAAAAAGCACAAAATTGTAAGGACTAAGAGATATTTAAACCCAAAATAAAATAAAGCAACAGAAGTCAACTGAAAATTACCCAATGGAAGTTAAGAATCCAGCAGTTGCCATTGCAATTGAACCAGCGAAGGACTTGTTTTTGTTGTAAGGTATCTTTTCACCGCCAAGTCGCCTTCCAACAATGTCAGCCATGCCTGAAACAACAAATTAAGAATAAGAATCTGAAACAATCATTCTAGGGAGTAACACCATAAGGTTTCCTTCTTGTAACAGTGATGTAGAGATGGGCTTTTTTCTTTCTAATTTTAATATTTTTAAAAGAATTCCTAGTGCAGCTAAAACATTGCCTAATTCCAGGGAAATTGGCTGTGGCAACATTACCATCTCCTGCACACAGATTACATATTGCAGCAATGGAAATAGGTGAAGTTCTCCAGTATATTATGGCTGCCAAAGTAATAGTTGCGGCATAATACAGTGGTCCTTTAAGAAGTTCCCTGGTGCAGAAGAAGAACTGAAGAAATGAAGAAATAATGCAATGACACATAATCAATTACTAATCAATGGAAATTCAAATAAAATGTTACTTTTATTCTAGAGACAAGAAGGAAATCTTACAGCCCAAACATATTTAGCCTGGCAGGTAATTTATACCATTACTCAAACCTTCTTTTTTATACACCATAAGAAACAGTCAAGTATATCCATTTTGTTTGGTCTAGATTGATCAGCATCTGCTTAATCATTTGAGAGAATAATATATACTTTTCTACACAAAATTAACTATAGAATGAGCAAACTTTTCATTGTTTCACAGATTCAAGTATTTCTCTCTGGAATTCAAGTGTACAATATTGCAACCTGTAATCTCCAAATCTGCTCATTGATTTCACTGTGGCCTCATCTTTCAATATTCCAAGTCCAATAACAAGCATCCGAAATATATTGATTCCCGGAATGAGAGCAGCAAAGAAAGATGCCCAAGTTTCAGTACTGTAATGATTGAATAAAGGTAATCAACAAGGGAAATTGCAACAGAACTTTGAACAGGCTCATAATTCATACACTATACAATTACCTGAATAGCGGCCAGCAGAGCATGAATATCAGCCCAATACTTATATGTACAAGTTTCCTATTTAATTTCTAAACAGAGAAAATAGTTTATGAGAATTCTGCCGATGCAAACAAGATACACATTTAGAAACACAGCAATTCAGCATCTATTAAACGACAAACAACATACAAAAACTCATGACCCTCTTTGAAAGATAGCGACTAACATGATGACATGAGCCAAGATTGGGGACAAAAATGCGGTTTTATAGGAGTAGCCATTTCCACAATATAAGAGGAAATTCATAATTTTCTCACCTCTAATCTTCTTTGTGGTCTCTAAATTTCTAATACTCCAAAGGGAAAAAAAATCCCACTTTTCATCTACTTCATAGTGCCATTCCTTAACTTAAACAACAAATTTAAGTTCTGGCAATCCAAAAACATGAAAAACACTCCACTAATGCTTGTCTGTAATCAATCCAACACGTGTACAATAAATTGAATGCAAAAACTGTCAATTCCACCAAGCTTCTAAATTGCAACAAAATTCAACACCCCAATATCATTTTCCTTCAACTTAACCCTACCCTAGAACAAAAAAAACTCAATCTTTCACACATTAAGACCCACCTGGTCGAAGAGGTCTCGTTTTGCAGTTTCTTGGAACAATCTGAGGAAGGACAGGGCAACGACGCCGGAAATGGCGGTGGCGTAGACGTCAGAGACAAGAGGGTCGTGGTGCAGCATGGTGGATCGCGGTGGCGTGGTGGAAGAGAAAAAGGAAGAAGAAGAAGAAGAAGAAGAAGAAAAAGAAGTGAAGAGGTAAGTGGGTTTGGGTTTGGAGAGAAAAGGGGAAGGAAAATGGAAAGTAGGTCGTGTGGTGGGTGCGAGGAGAAGAGGGACAGAAGAAACGCAAGCGACAGGGTCAAACCTTTGGAGTGTGTTGCCGCCGCTAATCATGTTGAAACTCAGGAACATCATGCGAGGGAGGCGAGGATTTCCTGTCGACCTCGCATTGATTTTTTCAACCTCTAGAGATCACATGGAAATGCCTGATTTGGACTGTGTGAAAGAGTCAGCATCGTGGTAGATCTCAATTTCGAATGTTAGTCATTTTTTGATGGAGGTTACTCTAGGAATGAAGATATCTTTAAGATGTGTCTTACTCTTTCCTAGTGATAGATCCTTAGATAAAATTTTTAGATTTTATATGATTTCACTTTTAAATATTTTATTTAATTAATTATTAAATTAAATATAAATAATTAAATAATTAATTTTAATGAAATATTAAATAAAAAAATTAATAAATATTAAAAAATAGGAAAATCAGTATAAATGTAATTTTTATTTATGATTAAATGTTAAAAGAAATAAAAAAATACATAAATTAGATAATAAAAAAATTATAAAACATTAATGTTTTAAGAAAAATTAAATTTCATTACGGTCGACTTGAAGTTGTTGATGAATTCTTCTTCTTGTATGCATAACATGTCTTCTTTGTAAGTATGAAGTAAAGTCAAGAGAAGTACCATGAGATATTTCAACATTTGAAATGTCAATTTCTACATGATCATAATCAGTATCGACATTATCATTGAACGTATCTCGTTCATCTTCGACAATCATGTTATGTAATATAATGCATGCTAACATTATATCCTTTATTGTATCTATGTTCCAGACACACGATGGAACACATATAATTGCAAATCGAGATTTGAGCACATCAAATGCTCGTTCCACATCCTTTCTAGCTGCTTCTTGACATTTTGCAAATAATTTTCTTCTATGACCTTGTGGCATTGGTATGGTTTTCATAAATGTGGGTCAATCTGGATAAATATCATATGCAAGATAGTACCACATATTATATGGAGTTCCATTAATTATAAATTGTATTAGAGGAGCTCGACCTTGCAAAAAGTGATTGGTTTAACACATTAATATCATTATTTGAACCTACAACTCCAAAAAATGCATACCAAATCCACAAGTCTTGTGAAGTGACAACTTCAAGTATTATTGTGAGTTTGTGATGATCACCTCTACGATATTGTCCTTGCCATGCAACTGGACAATTTTTCCACTCCCAATGCATTAATCAATAGAATAGCTGCAACGGTGTAGGTGTACGGAATTGAATTCCGAACAACATATCAAAATAATTTCCCAACGATGTAGGTGTGCGGAATTGATTCACGAATATTATCTCACAAATTCCAACGGTGTAGGTGTGTGGAATTGAATTCTGAACAACATATCAAAATAATTTCCCAAAGCCTAATGGAGGTATGTTTATCTTTTATTTATTTATTAGTTTAACGTAATGATTGTTATAGTCTAGAGCATACATTCTTATTGAATATATGAATTGTTCTTGTTGTCGATCAATTCTATTTGGTCGACTCTGGATTTCCTAACATGCCAGACTATCTCGCTCCTTTCAGGAGGAACATATATCGTTTGCGCGATTTTCGCGAAGGATGTGGACGTCCACGTGGAAAAGAAGAATTATTCAATTACAGACACTCTTCATTAAGGAATGTCATTGAAAGATGCTTTGGAGTTTTGAAAACAAGATTTCCAATTTTGAAATTGATGCCAAGTTATCCCATTAGAAGACAAAGATTAATTTCTATTGCTTGTTGCACTATACATAATTTTATAAGAATGCAAAATGGTGTGGATACACTCTTTGACCAATATGCTGAACAGCTCATGGATATGGATGAGCAATGGTTAAGTGTAGAGCAACAAGGTGTCAATGAAAATCAAACAACTGAAATGGCATAAGTTCGACAAACCATAACAAATGAAATGTGAGAAGATTACCGTAGATCTTAAAAGAATTTATATTAAATGTTAAGCTTTTGTTAGCATTCAAACTTAAGAACTTTCATTTATATTTAATGGCATGTATTATCTTATTTATTATTTAGAGTTAAATTGCAACATGATTTTTATTTCAAGTTAAATTACAAGTTCATTTTATTACTCTCATACTCTCTCTATTGGGTGGTCTTTAAGGTAAAAAAGATTAGTAAGATAAGTAAACAATGCTCTAAATTTTTAAAAGATAAATAATCTTTCTACAACAAATATACTTAAGAGAGTAAAGCAGGATACTTCCGAGAGGAAATAAACTATTTATTATAGTTTAAATTGTTCATGTAATAGAAATTTAATATATCACATTTAAAAATTTAAAATACATTTTCCTATAATTAACTTTAATAAAAATTCAGATTTTCACCACCATTATGTTGTACTGCACAATGTGCTTTATTTAGAAAATTAACTGAAAATTATATTTTTCCTTGTGATCAGAAGTAGAACTTAGTCATTTGGAGATCCAAAGTTTCAAATTTCTCGTAGTTGTATTTGAAGATTTGAGTGTTTGCTCCTTTATTTTGGACCTCGTACGATTTTTTTTGTCAATGTATTAAAAAGTGAAGCTGAGGACATGCAGTAGAGTAATGACACGTATTCTCTTATTTATTATTTAGAGTTAAATTGCAACATGATTTTTATTTCAAGTTAGATTGCAAGTTCATTTTTATTAATTCTCCACTTGTTTATTTTTTGGTATTTATATAGAATAATATACATTAGTTGTGAAAATAGTTCAAACCAAACACATTTTCAGTGCTTTCATTTCCTAAAAACAGAAAATAAGAAGTTAAACCAAACATGTTTTTAGAATTCTAATCTCTTGAAAATAAAAACTGATTTCAGAAAATGAAAACAGGAAATGGAAATACAAACCAAACACCCTTAATATATATAAAAGTGAGAAACAAGTAACCATGTTATCCTAACCCTTTTTTTATATTAAAATTACACTAATAATAAAAAATAGGATAATTAATCTCTCACTTATACTAATTATTTTTAGTTAAATCTAATTAAGAAGATTAATAGATGAATTAACTACTCTAAGATCAACTTAGAAGTTAGAGCTCAATTAATGAATTAAATAAAAGTTTAAGCCATTAAGAGTGGTTAGATGCATTGTACAAATCTTTTTGTGTGTGTCAAGTATGGCAATAGCCCAACATATTGTAGTATTATACATTTATACTACTATTCTACCTAAAGGTGCCCGTCTTCCAAATGAGTTATATCAATAGACTATAATTCTTTTGGTCAATAATTCTACACTATCAACTAAGTTATAACTAATATAATCACACGTTATAATTACATTATAATATATAATAATAGTGCAAACCAAAATAACATATTAGTAATCAGTAACCACGTTATCCTAATCCTCTTTTATTAAAATTACACTATAATATGTCAGTGACTGTTCTGTTTTGTTTAGTTTCTTAGACTGAACGGTGGTGAGAACTGTGTCGTAGCGGTTGGTACACGTATTCTAACCCTTATAAACCTTAGCAAGCAAATTGCAACTTCTGCTGTCTCTGTCCTTTGTTTCGATGCCAAAACAGACCCTTGACAACCCCATTTTTTCTTCTTATTTTTTTTATCTATTTGTTTTTCAGTTAATCTCATTCTTTGAATTTTTATGGCAATAATATTGCCTTTCAGTTTTCTCTCTTGCCCCCGAAGTCACTGAAAATTCTTGGGAAAATCTCAAAATCAGGTTTTTCTCTCTTTTTTTTCTTCCCTTTTCTGTTTCTGGGGCTTAAATTTCACTTGAGAATTCATTGAACCCAGATACAAAAATTCAATCTTTTCCCTCTTCCCATTATTTTTCTGTGTACATAGACACTTATCTGTACCACTGAATTGAATTTCTAGAACGAGAGAGAGAGAGAGAGAGAGAGAGAGAGAGAGAGAGAGAGGGAAAATGGCCAGTGCACACGGTCTTGCTCCAATTTTCAAATTGGGTTTTGTGTTTTCTTCTGTTTCACCATCACAAAGGAAGAGGCACCCTTTGATGTTTCCTGCATCACACTGTGGATTTTCCCTCAAATTCTATGGTGGGCTATCTGCCAGATCCTGCAAGTTCAAAAACCCTTCCTTTGTCAGTGCAAAACACGGTTCATTAAGGGGTTTTAGGGCTCTGAAATCCGTTGAAATGGACCAATATGTGACCAGTAACGATGAAATGAGTGATGGATTCTTTGAGGCAATTGAGGAGCTTGAGAGGATGACAAGGGAGCCCTCTGATGTTCTTGAGGAGATGAATGACCGTTTGTCTGCAAGGGAACTGCAGCTTGTGTTGGTGTATTTCTCCCAGGATGGAAGGGACTCATGGTGTGCTTTGGAGGTGTTTGATTGGCTGAGGAAGGAGAATAGGGTTGACAAGGAGACCATGGAGCTCATGGTTGCCATCATGTGTGGTTGGGTGAAGAAGTTGATTCAGCAGCAGCATGGCGTGGGTGATGTGGTTGACTTGCTCGTGGACATGGATTGCGTGGGGTTGAGACCGGGTTTTAGCATGATTGAGAAGGTGATTTCCTTGTACTGGGAAATGGGGGAGAAGGAAGGGGCTGTCTTGTTTGTGGAAGAGGTTTTGAGGCGCGGAATCCCTTATGTTGAGGAGGACGAAGAAGGGCATAAAGGAGGGCCAACTGGGTATCTTGCTTGGAAGATGATGGTATGTAAGCATTTGATGTCTGATGTCTAGCTTTTTTTTACTTGGTTGGATAGTTAGCTCTCGTTTGAAACTTAAGAATTGATGGATGACTTAGTTGAATGAGGCATTGTGGGGGTTATTTGTCCTTTGGTTCCCTTAGATGTTTTGTTAATTGGAGCTTGGAATTTACATTTTTCTGGTTTGCATAACTTGGTTTGTGTTGGTGGTCTTGTCTGATATTGCTCCGGTTTTAGTCAATTGATGACATTGTTGCTGGTGGTTTGATTTATATAATTAGGTTGTTCTTTCAAGGAGGGGAAATGTGTCTCCTCCCACTTGTGTTTTTTATTTTTAATATCTAACTATGAGTGGAATGGAATGGAATGCGATGGAAAGGAAACCAAATAATCTTGGGTTACCATTCCCTCTCTTCCCCGTTCAAATGTAGAATGGAGCTCCTAAGTTATTATGAAAAGACCTTTTGGAAACTAGAAAAGCTTGTTTTTTATTGTTTGTTCAACTTCATTTTCAAATTTACTACCTTGTTCAACGTGTAAGTCGTATTTGTAGCAAGAGCACTCTGTGACTTGTTGCTGACTTTGTTTTTAGTATCTTAAGCCTATAATGTCCCATATGCATTTTTACCAGTTTTTCTTTCCTAGGGTCAAAGAAGGTTAGGGATTTATTTTTTCCTGATTACCTGTTCAATTATTTAGCCTGGTTTGTGGAACGATATGAAGATGACAAAATTGTATTGCCCCATTGTTATAACTCTTCTTGGATACTTGTTGCAGTTTCATTTCAGGACTATATCCACAAGTGTTAATTTGAATGTTTTCTTTTGCAGGCTGAGGGTGACTATAGGAATGCAGTTAGATTAGTAATTCGTTTTAGAGAATCTGGCTTGAAGCCAGAGATCTACAGTTACCTTGTTGCAATGACTGCTGTGGTTAAGGAACTGAATGAATTTGCCAAAGCTCTACGCAAGTTGAAAGGCTTTACAAGGGCTGGTTTGGTAGCTGAGTTAGATCTAGAAGATGTTGAACTTACTGAGAAGTATCAATCTGATACACTAGCCGACGGGGTGCGCTTGTCCAATTGGGTGATTCAAGATGGCAGCCCATCACTTCATGGAATCGTTCACGAGAGGCTCCTTGCTATGTATATTTGTGCCGGTCATGGAATTGAGGCTGAGAGGCAGTTGTGGGAGATGAAGCTTGTGGGTAAGGAGGCTGATGGAGATCTCTATGACATTGTCCTTGCCATTTGTGCATCACAAAAGGAGTCCAATGCCACGGCAAGGCTGCTGACCCGGTTGGAGGTAGTGAGCTCACCACAGAAGAAGAAAAGTTTGTCGTGGTTGTTAAGAGGCTACATCAAAGGCGGCCATTTTAACGAGGCGGCAGAGACTATCATGAAAATGCTTGAATTGGGATTCTATCCAGAGTACTTGGACAGGGCAGCTGTATTACAAGGTTTGAGGAAAAGAATCCAGCAATATGGCAATCTAGATACTTATGTCAGGCTCTGTAAGTCCCTCTCTGATGCAAATTTGATTGGACCTTGTCTTGTACATTTGTATATAAGGAAATATAAGCTTTGGGTTGTGAAAATGCTCTAAGGCCTATGTATGGATTGATAGAAAGGAACAAAATAGTATGAAATGAAAGGGGATGATACATGGTTCCATTGTTTGGATTGCTTAAAATAGGATGAAATGGAATGGAACATTAAGGAATATACATTCCATTCCATTAAACACCCCTTTTTCTTCCCTTCAATTTGGTGAGTATAGGATGGAACCATCTATTCATTTCACTCTATTATGTTCCATCGCATTCCACAATCCAATACCATTAGATAGAAAACGAACCGGTACTGTGCCACGTTTACAACCTTTGGTTTTGGAGGCATATTTGTATATCGAGCACTGATTTTCTTGGTGCTTGCTTACGTATATAATTTTGTATAGTTTTAATGTTAAATGGACCAATACTAGTAGAAGAGCAATGTTGTAATGAATATGATGATTAGTATCTTCTCCCGAATGAGTTACTCGTGCATCAGGTGGATGGTGTCATGATATTTGAGAAGAGTGCTAGTAATACACTCTGTAATATAATTTTGTAAGTTTCAACAAATTTTCATTAATACTGTAATTGAAAATATGTTAGCAAGAGTGTTTTAGAAAATATTTTGCTAGCATTTCTCTATTTTTCATGCTTCAACTTGATGTTATGAAATAAGCATATACATGTGTACTTTGATGTTATGAAATAGGTCTCTAGGTGCTATATATTTGAATGGCCGACCCTTCTATGAGCGAGACATGGTTTTATCTTGAGAAATGCTTAATGATGTTAAGAAATGATTATTTTTTAATAATAAACATTGGCCGATGATGAATCTGTGGTGTATTGTCTAAAACAAGTTTGCTTTTACTGGAGAGTGAGGAGACACATATGTACGTGTAATTCAATAAAAAAAAAAATTATTTAAAATGTTATTTTCATTTCAAAGTTTGTTATTGATACCAGTGTCTTTTGTCTTTTGTTTTTTTTTTCTCCGAATATGCTTTGGGCTTTGTATGTATGTGCAAGGACTTTGCTATTCTCACAACGTTTGTTTCTAAGTTCACTTCCAACTTTTAATTTTTTTTTGACAAATATCTTTGACAAAAATATACTTTTGTTTTGTATCTTCATAAAATCTTATTAAGATAGACTGAAAATATAATTCTATTGTGCATCTTAGGAATGTCAAAACAAAATGAACTCAACTCATTTATCCATTTAAATGGGTTGAGTTGGGTTTCATGATTGAATCCATCAAGTCTCATAGCTCAATCGAATGCAACCCACTAACTCGACAAGTCAATGACAGGTTGGATTGGATTGGGTAGGCAAATTGACCAAAGCAGGTTCCTTTTACAAACTTATTTCCAAAAGGGGTTTGTTTCAAAACTTTTTTCGGAGGGGATAAGTTTTTGGAGGGATTTCACCAGTGGAGTTGTCGAGTTGGACACGTGGCAGCAGCTGGGAGAACTCGCCAGTGGAGATGGCAAGACACGGTCCACGTGGTGGGTTCCGCCATTCGTAATGGGGAAATGCTTTTTTTACGGAATTTTTTTTAACTTGAAACGGGTATAACTTTTGATAGGAATGTCCGTTTGAGACCCATAATATGTCAAAATTCCAGGGGATTCCTCATTCAATTTCGAGCATTTTAACATATTATGGGTCTCAAACGGACATTCCTATCAAAAGTTATACCCGTTTCAAGTTAAAAAAAAATTCCGTAAAAAAAGCATTTCCCCATTACGAATGGCGGAACCCGCCATGTGGACCGTTTCTCGTCATCTCCACTGGCGAGTTTCCTCAGATGTTGCCACGTGTCCAACTCGCCAACTCCACTGACGAAATCCCTCCATAAACTTACCCCTTCGGAAAAAGTTTTGAAATAGTCCCCTTTTGAAAATAAGTTTGTAAAAGGAACCTGCTTTGGTCAATTTGCCGGATTGGGTACTTGAGTTGACTCACCAGTTGGATTTTTTTATATACTTTTTGTGATTTTAAAATCATTTATCTAGCAGGTTAACTCATGAGCTATCATTTGCAACATATTTCTTTTAATCTTTGTATAAATTTTGACTAATCAATTCAACTTAATCTACATTTGAGCACAAATTAAGTTGGGTTGAAATCTTAAACTCAATGAAAAATAATCGACTTAAACATAACTCAATCCAACCCATTTTTAGTGAGTTAAGAGCAAATTGAATTGAGTTAACATGTTTGAGACCACTAGTGTGTATGGACAATATTTGTTGAATTGCACAATAAAAAAAATATTTTTAATGTGTATTTCCACCAAATTTTGTTAAGATGCACAATTTAAATACATTTCTGTTGTATATCTTGACAAGATTTTGTTGAAATATGCAAGGAAAATATAAATTTCTCATTTTTTTTTATTTTTTACTTAAAAAAATTGAGCGTGAACTTAGATAAAAAAGGATGAGATTACCAAAGCCTTATAAGTAGTAGGCTCCTATTGTTTCCTGGTGCACCTCTTTTTTAGCTTTCAGAATGATCAAAATTATGTTCCAAAATGATTACAAATATTGACTTCCGAAATGGTCAATCTAAAAGGTAAAATAAATATTTCGAAAAAGATGCTAGAAGCAACTTGGAGATACATGAAGCAACAATCCAGGAGGACAATCGTATGTGCATGTTGTCTTTTGTCTTATCTTCTCTTTTGTTTTTTCCCAATGGCCTTTGGGGCTATTAGGCACCTGCTTGTCCAAGCAAGATGAGGATTTGTATTCTTAGTTTAATTTAATTTCAAGAACGTTGTAATTTTAATTCATTAAAAAATCAATAAAAATATTTTTAAAAACTTTTTTCATTTCAAAGTTTTTTTGATTATCATTTTATTGATATAGAGTAGTCATCAATTTTATTAATAATGAATTTTTATCAAAAAATCTAACTGACAACTTTTAATGAGATTTTTTTTTCTTTTAATTACATTTTTTCTATCCACAATACTCACACATGAAACATTAAGAAATCAAGTTAAGGATTACTCCAACCAATGACTTATTTTCCATTTTCCATTTCAAAGTTTGTTAGTCTTCTCTCTCATATTCTGAACGGACTTCGAGGGTTTGATACATCATTTTCTCCAATTCTCCAATTAAACTTGTGGTAGCCTTATACATATTTAAGTGAATTACTTTTATAGTCATCTTAATTGAATCCCGATTACATTTGATCAGATATAGTATTTATTATTTTTTTTAACGATAAAATGTATGACTATCACATTGATTACTGTTTCCCAACTGAACAAGGAAAGGAGATTGTTTTGAGGAAAAAGAAACTCTTCTTGACCTTCTTGAAATTGAAGCATTCCTTTGGAAAGAAAGTCATGGTTTGATCTTCTTCATCACGGTGGTGCTACTACAACAATTAATTTTATAAAATATTTGTAAGTGACACGTGACCTTTTTTATTTCATGCTCCTATCATTGCTTGTCTAGTTATGCTTTAAAAAATATGTGTTGCTCCATCAGTTGTGTTTTATATTTTATGAAGAAAGAAGTAAAGCTAACTTGTTGCAACTTTCTAATAAAGCAATTTTTTAACTAGGCAATTTTAAGTTGCTTCAAAGTCCTGTTAACTCAGTTGTATCCTACTATTTGATTCCACACCTGACTTGCATTTAGTTTGACATTGATTTCTACCACCTCTTTCATTAATCAGCTGTTTACCTTATCCCACATACAATAGGCTAAAAAGAGAAGCGGGATTTTTTTTAAGAAAAAAAGAAAGGGACGAAAATAAATTGGAGACAAAACTTAAGATACAGTTCCTTAAATGTTTTAAGTGTTCTTCAATTAAAGTTAAAGTCAGTGTTGATTTTCAAGGTGTAATTTCAACATTCAAGAGTTTGCAACTTTCATGCTTCTCCCGCAAAGATATCCACCTTTTATTACCAACTATAAAAATATTATTTTCTCATCTTTCATAACTATATATAATATAAATCTAACGGTGAATATCTTTGTTGTAAAACTTCTGATTGAATAACTACGTACAGATAAGTATTTAAAAATTTGAGTGATGATACATAAGACTTCTATATATCAAATATTTTATTAATATTTATTATTTTTCTTTATTCCATTCTTCGAATCACATTAAATCACTTTTCATACTTATATTTTTTTTAAATTTTTTTCCTCTCTATTTCCGTGTCCAAAATTTATTTCCTTATATAATACAAGAGTACGATTTCTATCAAACTTTCTCACAAAAAATTAAAGATATGTTTGATTTAAATGAGATAAATATTTTAAAAAAAAATTAAAATAGAATATAAAAAATGTAAATCTAACAAAACCAAATATAATTTTTTTTAGTATATTAATGTTTTTCCTTCAGGCCATTAGTACTCAGAGGCAAACATGACCACATGAGAGGTGTGATGAAATTAATGAATTGAAAGTTCATGTTCATACCAAGAAATATATTACGTGAGGATGCATCCACTTGTGTATCATCACGTGATCATGTACTACGGTGTTGATTTTCTTGGCAAGACAAGACATATATTACCGTTGGATACTCTTACAAAAGAAAAATAGTGATAATTTGGTAGTTATTACTCTTTAAAATTGGCAACCCTGTTCCTGTCCACTGCAGAGTTTGTCAGTTGCTGCCAAATAGCCATATGCTGCTAGCTTCAGCAACATTTACTTCATGCTACCACTATACATTTTTAGAAAATGTTAAACGTATACTTCATACACCTATAGTGAAAAAGAAAGAGATAAAAAAATAAAAGAAGAATTTTTATTTTTATAAATACAATAAATGATGTAATGAAAAATAAGATGGAAATAAAATATAAGAAAAAGCTCAATGATTGATAATATATAATAAGAGAAAGAAAAGGTTATATTAGGACATTCAATCATAATTTATCATGTATGATAAATTTATTAATTTTTAAAATATTTATCTTAAAGTCATTCTAACGATGATTTGTGATTAAATGATATTGTTTTATACCATTACTCCATAGACATTAATTAAACTCATAATAATTCTATTTTTTATGCATTCCTTTCTATAATCTCTCCGTTTAGAATAAAATGAAACCATAAAAATAAAAATCCTTCTTGACTCAAGTATCGGTCTTCGATTAAAACGAGATTAGTTGCATAATAAAAAATAATTAATAAAATGAAAAGGATGGATCAAACTCACTCCAAATTTACTTTAGATAAAAAAATAATTTAAATACATAATCAGCCAAAAATATCCCTAGATGCATGCCTATAGCCTCTTTAATTCTGCTTTTATCTTCGTAATCTTAACAGATGATCTTAAATTTTACAAGCTGTGTCAAAAGCTAAGATACTCTCACTGGGAGCATTGACCAAGAGATGCTGCAAACAAAAAGACTTGAGTTCTGTGCCACAAAAAAATGTTGTGCCATACAGGAATTAGCAACTATCCAGATTTGCATAGATTCGAGGAACCATTTTCTTAAAGCCATTTGGGTCATTTTCAACAATTTGCTTTTAAGTTTTCCTTGTGGGACAGTACTAGAGAAGAACATGCTTCAGTTGTGTCACATGGTGTTTGTAGTGATGTGTGATCATTTTTATTGTCATTTTGTTCTCTTGAGATGAGTATATTTATTCCCCTTTTGCTTTTGTTCCTTACATGAACTCCAACTTGTGTTGACGTGCAGATATTATTCTTTTGTACATGCATCATATGCATGCATCCAATTATTGCTGGAATCTCTATGCGGAAGAGCCATCATACATAATTGTTTGAAGTTATAAAATAAATAAATAAATTTTGCAAAGAGGTGTTGCTAAATCTACCATCTTCCTGACCCATCAAGAATTAGAAGCCCGAAGACTAGCATCATTGGTTTATATGTTCAGATTTGATGTTTTTTGCCACTTTATGTAGGCGTGACCAATCATATCCTCGCAAATTCATGTGCCGTGGAGATGTAGTGGATCATTTTTAATTATTTCATACATGATATTATATGTTATACATCGTAATTAGATCACATGTTGTACAAAGAATATATAATAGAATATTGAGGCCCCAAAAGGAAATGTTGTTCCTTAATCACCTTATGCCTTTTACTCCTCTAGAAAAAACAAATAAAGAGCCACACATGAATTGGACATTCAACCAATATAATCAAAATAATCTATAGTACTGTTGATCGTCATTAGATTAGAAAATACATAGTAATTAGTAAATCGACTTTGTTGGAGAAAAGAGTAAACATAAGATAAGTTTCAAATTCTTATAATAACTTATTATTAATAGAGGAAAGATGAAATGATATTGGTATAACTTTAATAATTATTATATTATTTTATAATTTTTAATTGAATAATATTTTTTTAAAATTTATTATTGGATTAGAAGTTACTTTGATAATTATTATTATATTGTTATTATTGTCTTTTGGAGAGGAGAATATTTTAAAATGTGAATATACAATATGTTTGGTGTTGATAAGACCACCTAACATAAAAATAATAATTGGATTGGTTACACAACTCACTCCACCTTATGCACTTTGCTTGACATGCAATTCCATCTCAATCCGAATATTTGAATAATAATTAAATTAAGCCAAAGGTTCTTAGCTAATAAAGAAGAATTCGTTCATTATTAAGGTACGTTTAACTTAGGTGGTGGAACAATTAAATAATCTGTGACTCTGTGTCCTACTTTTTTAATACAACAAAAAGAAAATGATCATGGAACCAGTTGACCAGACTGGCATGCTTGTGTCCCAAATTGGAGTGGTTCTTCTGAAGGATCTGTAATTGTATGCTCCTCTTTCTCTTTTTCGATCCCTTGTGAGGTCACAAGTGGAGTCAGTTAATGGCACAGGTTGAGCATAGCATAGCAGCTTCACCTGATCACACCAAGAAATTTAACTGCTAGTTGCTAACTTTGGTTTATTTACGCCACAAACACACCAACCCTTTTCATTCATTCAGTTTGTGTTGATGTGTAGAGTCCTATTCTTTGATTCTAAAATCACGCATTATCCGAAGCTTGAATTTTCCACTCAGTTTTAGCAAAAAAAGAAGATGCCAATAGTCAGTTTAGGCCATTGGCGGACCTATATATATAATTCAGAGTGTGCAAATTTTTGTGTTTTGCCCCCTCTAGTTTATTATATTTGAACCCACTATTCTCCATTTTCTCACTTTCCCATAACACTAGCAACAAGTAAGCTTTTTTGCCTCCACTAATTCAGGATCCTGCATCTGCCACTGGTCTTCATCATCATCCATCCACCATCAACAAGAACAATTCCTTTTTTTTCTTCAATCCTAAAACTGTATACCCCACCCCAACCTATAAGGCTACACACTCACCTCTCTCTCTCTCTCTCTCTCTCTATATATATATATATATGTTGCAGCAAGTACAAAATAACAAAATGAAGTTCCTTCACTCAAAGGTTCACACCCCATGTTTATGTTTATTCAAAGTTCAGCACTTACGCAGAAGGGGTTGAAATCAAAGTACGCATAAGTGATCAGAGATGCGTGGTTTGAAGCTAACTGAACGTTTCAAGAGCACTCAAGTTCATGCTCTCAGTTCTTCTTCATCAGAAACAAATGGTGGCAATAGCAGCAAAGCCTCAGTGGCTGCTGCCACCAAACCTCACAACTACCTTAAGAGAAACAAAACCATGTTACCATCATGGTCAAAAACCAAATCCAGAACTACCAACAACAACTCAACCTCATCACTAGCAAACCTTGCCCTTCTTCGCCTACCTTCGACCGACACCATTGAACCATCCATAGAACCTCACCTTAAGCCCATCAACCTTGTAGAGACCTTATCAGAACTCTATCATCGCATGGAGTGTTGTACACAGTCCAACAAAGCCTTAATGTGTGCGGAACAGTACTCTCTCTTGCGTGGCCTTGGTGATCAGAAAATACTCAGAAGATGTCTCAGGACAGCATGTCAAAATGCTGAGGATGTGCTCTCCAAGGTTGTGTTGTCTGCGTGGTTGAGGTTTGAGAGGAGGGATGATGAGCTAGTTGGTGTGTGTTCAATGGATTGTGCTGGTTATGTTGTTGAGTGTCCAAAGAAGAATTTGGAACATGGGTTTAGTCCTTGTTCAGTTAATGATCACTGCCAGTGTCAGAAAGAGCCAAATCAGGAAACCTGCACTGATAGTGTGTGTTTGCCAGACGAGGAAAGTGATGTTTTGTTCTGTGTTGGAAGTGAAGAAATCAGTTGTGTTAGGTGCAGGATAGCTGCACTTTCAGACCCTTTTAATGCTATGCTCTATGGTGGCTTTGCTGAGTCCAAAACGAACAAGATCGATTTCTCAGGAAACGGGATATGTCCAAAGGGGATGAGGGCAGTGGAGTTTTACAGCAGGACTAAGAGATTGGACCTCTTCTGTCCAATGACTGTTTTGGAGCTGCTGTCCTTTGCCAATAGGTTTTGTTGTGTGGAGATGAGGTCTGCCTGTGATGCACATTTGGCTTCAATTGTTGTGAATGTTGAAGATGCATTGGTGCTTATTGAGTATGGATTGGAAGAGAGAGCCACCCTTCTTGTAGGGGCTTGCTTACAAGTGTTGCTTAGGGAGCTTCCAAATTCTCTATATAATCCAAAGGTGGCAAAAATATTCTGTAGTTTTGAGGCAAAGGAAAGGTTGGCCAATGTGGGGTGTGCTTCTTTCTTATTGTACTACTTCCTGAGTCAGGTGGCAATGGAGGAAAGCATGGTATCTAAAACCACAATGATGTTGCTGGAGAGAATGGGGGAGTGTGCTGCAGAAAGATGGCAGAAGGCACTAGCATTCCACCAATTGGGGTGTGTGCTTCTTGAAAGGAATGAATACAAAGAAGCTCAACATTGTTTTGAGGCAGCAGTTGAGGAGGGTCATGTTTATTCTTTGGCTGGTGTGGCCAGAACTAAGTACAAGCAGGGTCAACCATATTCAGCCTATAAGTTAATTAGTTCTCTCATATTTGAGTATAAACCAGCAGGGTGGATGTATCAGGAGCGTGCACTGTATAACATGGGAAAGGAAAAGAGTTTTGATTTAGATGTTGCAACTGAATTGGATCCCTCTCTTTCATTTCCATATAAGTATAGAGCACTAGCAAAGGTGGAAGAGAAGAAGATAAAGGAAGGAATTATAGAGTTAGATAGGTTTATTGGATTCAAACTCTCCCCTGATTGCCTAGAATTGAGAGCTTGGTTGTATGTTGCACTTGAGGACTATGACAGTGCAATGAGAGATATTCGGGCGCTGCTGACCATAGAACCGAATTACATAACTTCACATGGGAAGATCAAAGGGGAATACTTGCTCCAACTTCTAAACCGTGGAGTTCAGCAGAAGTGTCAGGCTGATTGCTGGATGCAGTTGTACCAACAATGGTCTTGTGTAGATGATATTGGTTCTTTGGCTATTATACATCAAATGCTAGAGAATGAGCCTGGAAAGAGTGTGCTAGAGTTTCGTCAGTCTCTCCTCCTATTGAGGTTAGTATATGTGTAACTGAACTACAAATATCTCCTCTTTAACTTTCAATTCTCACTGTGTTTATTGTCACATTGTCAAGGATCCTTAGGACTTGAGCCTGAATGTTTGACAATGACTAGCTTATTACATTTACAATGTAGCAATTTTCTGTATTCAAATTTAGTTCTGTTTTACAATGTCAAGAAACTCACATTTGTGAAATTTACAGATTAAACTGTCAAAAGGCTGCAATGCGCAGTTTACGATTGGCCAGAAACCATTCTAGCTCAATGCAAGAGAGGCTAGTTTATGAAGGATGGATCCTATATGACACTGGATATCGCAAAGAAGCATTGGCAAGGGCTGACATATCCATTGCAAAGCATAGATCATTTGAAGCTTTTTTTCTAAAAGCATATGTGTTGGCAGATACAACTCTGGATCCTGAATCTTCTTCCTACGTTATTCAGCTTCTAAAAGAAGCACTTAAATGTCCTTCAGATGGTCTTCGCAAAGGACAAGTCTGTGTGATCTCTGATACTATAACTATTGCTAGTGAATTAAGTGTTTTGCAGTTATTTGAATGTCTTATACTCGTGCAATATTTTGCAGGCATTGAATAACTTAGGGAGTATTTATGTGGATTGTGGTAAGCTTGAGCTTGCAAAAGAATGCTACAAGAATGCTCTTGCAATTAGGCACACAAGAGCTCATCAAGGTGTGGCACGCATTTATCATCAGAAAAATCAAAGAAAAGCTGCATATGATGAGATGACCAAGCTAATTGAGAAGGCAGAGAGCAATGCCTCAGCATATGAGAAAAGATCAGAATACTGTGACCGTGAGATGGCAAAGGCTGATCTTGATGTTGTAACTCAACTTGATCCTTTAAGGACCTACCCATATAGATACAGGGCAGCAGGTACTTTCCCTTGTTGCTCACTCTCCTATCTGCCATTTGAGTTTATTAATTAACCATGTTCAATTTAACCATCTGTAGTTAGATTACTACTTAACAAGTTTGGCATCAGCATTGAAATTAATCAAATAGTATGCGGGATCTGAATTCCTAAAGGACAGCTATTTATTTTATCTATTGTCCTTTCTTTGGTGTTTCAAAATCTATTACAAAGTTTCAATTAGTAATTTTAAGCGTCTTTGTATTTACCAACTAGTAAATATAGTAGGTAGAAATTTCAGTTTCTTCCATTTCTACCATTTTCCAACCTCATTTTTCAAACCTTAAATGTATGACCAGTGATGATGGATGAGCAAAAAGAAACTGAAGCAGTAGAAGAACTCACTAAGGCCATAAAGTTCAAGCCTGACCTGCAAATGCTTCATCTACGAGCAGCATTTTATGAATCAATGGGGGACCTATCATCTGCTCTTCAAGATTGTCAGGCGGCTCTTTGCTTAGACCCAAACCATGCAGGCACACTTGATGTATATCGAAGGATACAAAGATTGAACTTTTAATCTTAAAGTATATCTGCATTAGAAAGATAAAATGTGGAGATCTTGGTTGGACAATGGGGAGTTCCCAAATGACTTTTTTTACCTCAGAAATTTCATGACGATCATCTAAGAACAAAGGTAGAATGGGATGATTCAGGTGTAAAGCATAAGAATTTCAGACTTGTAGCTCTCCATCGGTTTGATATGTATTCTCGTGAGCCATATTTATAGAATTTGTCTCACATTATTTAAACATCCTCTTGTACAGTTAGTGTTATAAAGAGATTCATACAACTTGTTTCCTACAATATAGAAATCATTTTCCTGCTTTTATTTGACAAATAAGGAAGAAAGCATAAACAATCACTTTTTCCTTCTTTGAAAGTAGTAGACCTTGCAACTAGAAATTCACATGTCCGTTTTAGAAAGAATATGACATACCAAATGGGTGAGTGTAGACTAAAGATTCCACTGAAACCATCTTCTCGGTTTGTTGCTGTTCTTGGTCCGTAGTATTTAGACCTTAGTACATCTAGTACATTAAAAAATACCCTATGGAAAAGATGAGAGGATATTTTAGAGAAAAAGAACTCCTTGATGTCTTCTATTTGTCTTCATATAAAAAAAAAGTGTGACTTGTTTCTTTCTCATCACAAAACTAACATAAAAGAACCATTTCTCATTCCCCTTGCCTTTTCCACACTCAAAAAAAGTAATATTCATTTATAAAAGCACAAAAACAAATTCATTCCTCAACTATTTACAAAATTAAATTGCTCTACTAAGACAAAAGCTGTTTCTTCCATCCACCCACTTCAGTTAGCTTCAAAACAAGAAGAATCTAAAACATAACTAAGAAAACAAAATTAAAAAAATGGCATCAAACTCCAAATTCAGAGTAGCTGCTCAGATTATTATCCCAAAAGATATATTTTTCATTTGGAGTCATGGTTTAACGTCTAAACTTAAGTCACTGGACATAATTTCTATTTCTGCCCACCAAAGAGGAGATGCTTTCGGAGTTGCTCCGTCCGGCCCCATGGCGGTGATTTCCTTCAACTTAGCAGTAACCTCTCTCATAGTTGGCCTTTTTTCTGGATCTGGATGCACACAGCTTTTGACCACTTCTTCCCATTTTTCAATTTCATTTGCTTGCAAAGAGTTCAGGCTTGTGTCCACCAAGTCTCTCAATGGTTGCCCCTTCATATATTCCTCCGCCCAATCTTCAAATAAGCCATTCTCCACGGCAAAGGGAATTCTTCCAGTAATTAATTCGAACAATAGTACTCCAAAGCTGTAAACATTGGCCTTTATATATGCTGAAGGAGTTTCCAACAGCTGTGGGGCTTCAGAACCCTTCTTTGTGGAGACTATATCAGTCCAGAAACTAAGGTCTGATAATTTAGCTGCGTAATCTTCAGTCAGGTATATAGAGGAAGATAGTATGTTTCTGTAGGCAATGGGTGGTGTCAGCTGATGCAAGTGCTCCAGACAGTAGGCTATTCCCATAGCTATCCTCATTCTCATTCCCCAGTCTAGTTGTTCTGCTTCTCTAACTGCAAGACGTACATGAATGTTGTCAACACAAAACACTAATTGCCAAGAAAGATTTTCAATTATGTTTCTACAACACTCTCTTGTGATGAAATTTCTCCTCTTTGCTTATTCAAGCAATGGTTGTTATCATATTTTGAAACTGCTAGAACCATTCATTTAAAGGTGTAGTAAAACGAAGGCACGATAATAGTTTTGAATATGAGAATTGAGAAGTATAAACAATGCTTGATATCATATTTTGAAACTGCTAAAACCATTCATTTAGAGATGTAAAATGAAGGCACAATAATAGTTTTGAATATTAGAATTGAGAAGTATACACAAAAAAGTAATGAGAATTCAGAAGTATACACCAAAAAGGCTGCATGTTAGGTTGCAATGATTCTTAAAACACATTCTTGTAATGTAATCATGCAAGTTTTGAATGTAACAGTACTCACTGTGTAGATGCTCAAATAGGGTTCCATTTGGAGCATACTCAAAAACCATCATCCTTGTGAATGGCTTATTCTCTTCACAATATCCAATAAGATTTACAAAATTCTTGTGGTTCACTCTTGACAACATCTCTATCTGGAATCATGAAAAGGAAAAAGCTCAGAACTAAAATAAAAAAACTGTGGTGCATTTTCTACATTCGTTGTCTGCATACCTTCTTCCGAAACTGAGTTTCCATGTTTTTGGACCAGTTTTGGGATGAAGTCACTGCAGAGGATGCTACACCGATCTCAACTCCGCTGGAGAGAGTCCCCTTATAAATAGTCCCCTCAGGAAGTGAGCCAATAATGTTGCTGAAATCTTCACAAGCTACTTCAAGTTCTGTTCGTTTCAGACTCGGAACACCTAAATCATACATGTTCGATGAGTATGCCAATTTCAAACAAAGAACCACTTGTTAAAGATGGAAAGACTTGAACATAAACATTATTCTAGTTAGTTAATAATTAATATGCATTTTGCAGTTTGAAATCTATAGCTGAGCATGCCAATGATGTAAACAAAGTAAATATGAGCACCAATTACCTGATACAAATGCCTTCTGCAGCTGGCCACTCAGCCCTGTGGTCCAAGGTTTTACAGTTACAACCTTGTTACTTCTGAAGCAAACAAAAGCAATGGCTGAAACCAAAATCAAGAAGGAGAATCCCCCAACTGTGGACCAAATAATCGCGGTATGTTGCTTTGGATTTGAACTGTTTGCATTCCCTTGGTTTGAAGATGAAGCAGGAGAAGGCATTGAAACCCAATTGGACTGTGGTGGTGTGGACACAACCATAGGTGGATTTGCTGGAGGTGACAAGTCTGGAGTTGGTGCTACCTCAGGTGAAGGTGAGGGTGAGAGAGTGAAAAAGAAATTGGAGAGAGATGGGGATGGTGAAGGGGAAACTTCAGGAGATGATATTGGTGAATCTGAGGGACTCTCTGATGGTGAGAAAGGCTCAGAAAATGGTGATAGTGTAGAGGGAAAAGGTGATGGTGAAAGAGTTTCTGTGTCATCATCACCCCTCTTTTCACCATTTGCTTCTTGGAGAAGTGCCCTTCTGGATGCTATATCCCCATGTGTGCCAATGTGCCTGTCACAAGCAGGCAAATTTAAACATAATCTGATGTATCATGCACCCCATAGTTAATAAAGACACTTGAGCATCACTATTCTGGACTTACAAGAAAAGAAAAAAATCATATATAAAATTATTGCTGTGGATAGAAGCTATGTAAAGCAAAAGAAAAATTTAATTCAATCACTGACATAGGACATCTCAAACGTAAAGTTTGCAGAATTAGATATTGCATGCGGTTCAATAATAACCCAATAACCGGTAGACTAATAGACCTAACAAGGATCATTATGATAAACTCTGATACTATATTAGAATTTCAATTTGAGTCTTTTTTAACCCCAAAAGTTATATTATATATTGAAAGTTGTCTTCTACTTATATAATACTATTTTAGTCATAATCGTTAGTAGACCTGGAATCTCCATTATCTTTTGATAGCTGAATGATTGTTTGCTTACCAGTTATTAGTTATCCTAACACATGCTTCTCTAGTGGTGGCACCAGTTAGTTGTTCTTCAGCTACATGCAATTCAGAAAATGTCTTGAGCTCATACACTTCTGGAGTTAAGCTGGCAAGATGGTCATTGTTGTCCAATAAACTGCAATACAAATTTGACAATTAATCAACAAAAGTTCAGAAAACAAATAAATATAAAATATATTTTTTGCATGAAAGTTTGAACTTACAGGGTAGTCAGGGATGGATAGGTTGCAAGGTCATGAAATGGAAATTGTCCACTAAAGTTGTTATATCCTAAGTCAAGAACTTCCAGGTCCTCTAATTGTAGTATTTCCTTAGGGATGTCTCCGTAGAAATAATTGTTGCGCAAAATGCTGCAGAATGATTACAAAGATTGTTGAAAATTTCCTAATAATTTGTCATGGCTCATAATCAATGATGGCATGTACAAGTTCTTACATTGATTTAATGTGAACCAGCTTCCCAATTTCAAGTGCTAGTGTTCCGTGAAGACATAGATCTTTCAAGTTCCTGCGAGAAGAACAACTCTTAATTCATGTGCATGTTTGTATATTGACTAAACAATTTTCATTGAAAACTTCTGGCAATTAATTAACAACGTAGTCCGTTGACATTTTTAACAAACTATCATTTGCCAATAAAAAAAAAGTACTCCATTGGCAAGATATTATGTTAGCATAGTTCATTCAATTTTCCAAAAGTAGACTTACAGATATTAGAAGCAAAACAAGTACAGTTTTGAAACATGGAACAAATTTATAATTACAAACAAAAATGAAATAAATAAATCTTTGAAGGATCGGATAAATATTCAAATTCGTCCATGAAATTCTATTTTGCTAACATATGAGTTCTTAAAAGATGAAAAATTATTTTTTTTCCCTAAATATTTAAAAATGTCTACACCCACCGTTACTTTGGTCCGTGAAGTCTAATATGTTGCAAAAATGACATTTTGTAAATTGTCACACTAGAGTTGCATTGTCGCTAGAGTCATAGATCCAAATTCCACACACGTTTTCTCACCAATCTCAAATCTATGAAAAAAAATTCAGATCTAGAATCACGGAAGCATCAACGAACCCAAAACCCAACAAAGGCTGACACCAGAAGCAACATGTTGAAGTCTACATCGACAATGCCCCTAACCTCAAGATCTCACATTCAGGGACAAAAAAATAGTTTTTCATTTTTCAAGAACTTATATGTTAGCAAATTACACAATTTGGGTATTTATCCATGATTATTTTTTGAACTTTGGTGGGCAATTTTTTCATGCACCTCTGGACTTGCTTCTTGCACCCTAATCTAGAATGTAAAAATTTACACTCTGGATTAGCCATTTCAGAATCTAAAAATTTACATTCCGAATTACATTTCAGAAAGGATAATCCATATTATAAAATTACATTTCAGTTTAGGCTTTTCAGAAGATTAAAAAGGTGCAGAAAGTAAAATCTGGAGGTGCATGAAGCAATTGCCACTCTGGCGTATGTACCCTGCAAAAACATGGGCTTTCTGGGCCTTTGGCCCCATTCTTCTTTTAAAATTAAAAGATAAAATCGTAGGCTATATATTTCAGTTGTGAACTGAATATTACTTAAATTGCATTGCCAACACCACCATGCAACATGTTATACGGGGTAATTCGGCTTTGCATGCAAGTCTTGTCAATAAAAATTTCAAATATAATTAATCAGAGCCGAATTTGACTGGTTAGCCCAGCTAATAATTCGAATTTTTTTAAGTTTAATATGTTTCTTTTTTCTATCCTATTCTCTATTTTTAATCCAATTGTCTAACGAGTTTTTATATTATTATAATTTTTTTAATTTTTATTTTACCCTTTATTTATCTTACCCAAATAAATGCAATGGTCTTGTCATGAATATGCACCCTGTATCCCGAAAAATGTAACAAATCAAATATTTTTGACTTTTTTTTTTTTTTGAGCGGGGATGTTGTATATATTTGAAAATAAAAGCAACACTAAATTTTAGATTAACATAACCAATAATATCCTTGACTGGAACACCAACAAAGAAAATATTCCATGAACATTTAAAAGAGGATTATAAAAAATTGTCTCCTCGATCTAATTATAGAATATATTTTTAAGAGGTGTATTTAAGAAAAAAGAAAATAGAAGTAGAAGATAAAGATAATTATATACCATCTTTTCATATTTTATTATATTCAAACAATAAATTTTTGCCAATAAAAAAATGCTACCAAATATACATATATAAAACTTTGTCAGTCATACACATATAGTGTAACTTTTTTTTGGTACATATCATCTTTATATATTTTATTATATTCGAATAATATAGAGAATTTTTCCAATAACAAAATGCTACCAAATATACATATATACAATTTATGTCAGTCATACACAGTGTAATTTGCAAAGATAAAGACACATACAATATTAAAACCCGGCCAAAACAAAAGTTCTTTTAAACCCATTATTGGACCCACAGAATTGGAGGATTTGCACTGCATCAGTATCCACAAAACCAAAGTTATGTGTGAGAGCTCATGCTTCTAGCTTGTTTAAAAGTCCTTAAAATAAGTTGATACTTTTTTGTTTTCTTTTTGTGTAAAATAAGTTGATATATAAACACTAAGAATAATGCTAAATTAACCATGGTGAGACATGAGCCTTTTGAAATACTCTAAACTTTAAAACACATGGCATGGAAAAACAAAAGTAGACAATTGTAGGTTGGTTGTCATAAAAGATTTAAATCAACTTCATCTTTTTGTCATGATTTTTCTATAAAAAAATTTGAATAAATAGAGTATATGTATCTATAATGTTATTCAACCTCAAATTATGATAATTTATTACTTTTTATTATAGTTGCTTTAAAAGTCATATATATAAATTATGATTTCTTATTAGTTGCCGGTATAATTTTTTTATATAGACATCTCATAAAAATTAAACTCAAAATTCTATCTCGTTGAATTTAAAAACTTGATAGCTGAAATATACATTTTTTTACAGAAGACAAACAGATTTCATGTCGTAAGAGATACTAAGAGCATCAGCCAAGATACACAGAATTTAAAATAAGTTCGTGATCTTAACAAAAAAAATTAAAAAACAAACAATTACAGCACTTCTCTAAACCTTAAGTTGAACTAAGGACAATAATTAAAACCCTTAAATGTTTTTAATTTTATTTTCCAATTAACATTAGAGTTTTATTAAGTTATCAAAATAAAACTTTAATTTGAATAGAGACAAATAACAAAAACACCTAAAAAAAAGTGTGACTGAGATCTGTCCTTGAATCTTGTAGATGAATAAAGAGTTTGGAAGCGGTGAAAAGCAAAATGATATGAAGAGAATTAATAAGGTGAAAAAAGAAGAAGAAAAGTAAGAGGTTGCTTACAAGGATACAACATTGCCGTGGGAGCACTCTACTCCAAACCAGGAACAGGGATCAATCTCTCCTTTGCTATTCCAACTTGATAAAGCACCCAATGGATCTCTCACCACCCTCTCCCTCATCTTTTGTAGAGCCAACCCTGTAATTCCCAAACCACAACCACACTTTAATTATGAATTTACTTTTCCTCAATTTCATCAATAGCAGAAAACTTAAAAGCCGTTTACGTAGTTGCTATCTAACCCAAATTTAAAGTTTATAGTTATGTACTACCAATGTTTTTATTAATAAATATTAGTTGTTAGTATTGTTAATTTTTTTATTAGTGGGAATTTGAATCAGTAACTTTTCTCATGTTTATTTTTCTCTTCATCACTAATATTACATCTTATATGTATTATGTAATATGTAATGTAATTAAACTAATTAAAAATCATATCACATATAATTTTTAAGATAATTATCATAAAAGTTAATAAATTTTTCTATAAATAATATATCACATTTCTTTAACCCTCTATGTAACACTTCTAATTTATCTTTATTATTTTCTTATCACATTATATTGTCCATTATTCATATAATTTTGTTTCTTACTAGATGTTAAATAATGTTAAGGTGTACAAAAATCATTTTTGTTTTCTAATTGATTAATAATGTAAAAAGTTGTGTATAGATTATTTACTTTTAACTTACACTGATCTTTAATATAAATCTTTATGATTTAAATTATCAAAATAAATTTTACTTTTAACAAAAAAAAGATATAATAAACTGCTTATCTAATTTCTATCATCATCTAAAACCAATTTCATGAATGTAGGAAAGAATTTCAAAAAAAACAAACTCTTGTAACAACCAACAACATTAATTATCAGAATTAATTAAACTTTTGGTCCTTAAATATTTTTAAAATTTAATTTTTGATCTTTAAACTTTTGTAGACTGATCAATTTTTTATTCTTAAATTTTTGTTTGACTAATTAAGGTATTTTAAAAAATTTTAATTTTTAGTTTCTAAATAAAAGTTTTAATATATTATTTTTATTTATTTGATAAAATTTCAAGGATAAAAATTAAATTTTTGAAAAATTTAGGAACTAAAAATATTAATGAAAAAAATTGAGTGACATTGATCAATTAAACAGAAGAATAGGAACTATGATAAAAAATTAAGAAATCTTAATACAACAAACAAAAATTTAGAAACTAAAAATCAAATTTTAAAAAAGTTTAAGAGTAAAAATTTTGTTAACCCTTAATATTAATGATCATTCAGATTCAGATTTAGGGTCACCTTCGTTGTTGAGAGTCGAACACCAAATAGGTTCCAAGATGAACAGGAATAGAGACACAACAGCCACAAACACGCGGAAGAGCTTCAACCAAGTGATGAATCTCCACCGTTCTTCCATGGTGAGACGATATAACAAGAACTTCTGAAACAACATATATGATCTTTTAAGTCTACTTATATACATAAAAGGATATATATAAGGAGAGAAAGAGAGTGGTGGAGAACAAAATGATTGAAGAAGATGAAACTCACCGTCAGGAGACACAAAATGCGTTTTGATGATGAAAAATGGAGGAAATGGGGAGTGTTTGAGGGAAAAGAGACAAAGTCCGATAAAAAGGCTTCTTCCCTTTTTTTTCTTTTGAGTTAATTAGCGTTTTGCTTTTCGCGGCGAACAAGTAGTGTGTGACGGCACGGTGGATTTGTTCACCGTTTCAGAGTTGGATTATGTCATGTATGGAGGAGTTGGAGTTGGACAAGTCCTAAACGCATCTATTCTATTTATACAAGTAATAATAGGCTAATAGCCACCTTTGTCCTCACCTCGTATACACACTCACGTGTTACTAGCATATTTAATGTTTTTAACCAGTCCAATGTGCCTTGACATACATTAAAATTATTTAATAGAAAAAAATTATGTTTAATTTTTATCGTAAACAAAATATTTATGGAACAACAACAGTTACATATTACTTGTAAGATTAGTCTCTAACACTGAACCTTAAGATAAAGCAAGAAAAGTAATAAATACAATAAGTAATACTCCATATAATATATAATAAAAAAATAACAAATGCTAAGAAAGCTAGATTGCTCACTTTATTGCTAGAAGAGTCAACCTAATTGAAATCAAAAGATTTTAAGCGACTTAGTCGATTAACTACAAAACAGGTACAAGTTTGATTTCCAGCCATGCATTTTACTTCTTCTTTTTTTCCATTTTTTCTTTCTTTTGCTCTTTATAATACGAGTCTCCCTGATGTATATATATATATATATATATATATATATATATATATATATATATTCAAACTTATACTACATAAGGCATCTTATAATTACATTTTAAATAAGTCTTTTTGTTATAATTTATGACACATTTACCAAAATTTTCTTAAGGAAATATTCTATTTCAAATAGTTTATTATATATAATTTGTTCTCAATTGCTAATTAAGTTATGTAAAATTATTTATTAAATAAAATTATTATTTAAAATATAAAATTAGAAAACCTCATACAAGGAAAAAAAAATAATCCCGTATAAAATTATTTATCATGTAAATTAGTTTATCTGATTACTCGATTGCTATAGTTCCTTATTAACCTTTGGAGCAATTCGCTAGATAGATTCAACATATATAACTTCTTGATTGACCTTATTTTTTATACAAATGAAAAAATATAAAATTAATTTTATTTTATATTTTTATACAATATACTTACTTTTATTTTTTCTAATAATTTCTACTTTTGTTTTCTTAATACAAAAACCGAAAATAATACTTCATATACGTGTGTGCCATTAAGTTTTTCACTAATTAAGTTCTAAGAGATTAATTAATCTATAATTTATTAAACCCCATCTCTGTCTTCTCCTGGTACATTACTTACTGAGTTGATAAGAGATCTTCTTCACATAAAATTAGAAAATTAGCTAGGGACAAATATACTTCATATCTATTATGAACTAATCTGCATGTATCTTTTCAAAAGAAGAAACAGCACACACGGTAATATAGATTAAGGATTCAGACTGATACAAAAATATTCAGTTTGAATTATTAATTGTTTATTTAATGTTTTAAAAGCTGCCCAAGCGAAAGATAAACAACATACTACAAAGCATTTGACTTTTGCACAATTTCTCATCTCACCGCGTCTTTTTGTTTTCCTTTGCCTAGTTTCGTTGCACCAAGTCTTACTTTTCTTATAATTATAGTTATAGGTATTATATTATTCAGCAAACCATATACACAAACTACGAAAATTTGTACGTGTGCTTTGGCGTACAAATATTGACTGCTTATACGTCACTCATACATGGGCCAATAATCAACATTTTTCATCAAGCATACCAAATATGTTAAGCCAAACTTTTACGGTGATGGCTAACGTGATATCTAATTTTTCAACTATGAGTGGGAGATATTTGAAGAGGTCCACACCTCCACAAATGAATCATTTGATTGGAGTATCAAGAGCCTTCTTCTATATGCTTTCTTGAACTACCTAAAAGCTCTCCAAGAGGAAGAACCTTTCAACTTATAATGTTTTAGAATATTGCCTAAATTCACATTAATGGGTGTGGTTTTGGTCCTCGATAACTAACGTTATTTATACCATGGAAATTAATTATTGAACTTGCACTTGTATGGGTGTCGTGCATGATAGAAAAATCTGTGGATTAAATTTGAGGATGATTTTTTTTTTTAATAATAAAAAAGGAATAGATAGGTAGTTAATTTTATGTCTAAACGGAAAATGTTGTTGTCTCTATCATCCACGAGTGGAACATGGCGAATTAGGGGCAACTAAAAGTCATGGCGTGAAAGACAAGTACGAACAAGATGTTGGGGTTGGGTGCTTGAGTGTAACATTCCATTAAAGAAAAAGAATAAGAATAGGGAGAACGAAATCCAATCTTCTCTGAATGTGACACCAGAAAATGGTGATTTATCATATTCATCACTCCTCTTGGCCTCTTTCAACATTTTTTTGTCCAAATATAAGAAGACATAGTTGTAGGCAAAAGAAGAAATTAGCCGAGAATTTTTTTGGTTCGGTGGATAGAAAATAAGGAAATAGAGAAAATTTTACAATTTGAATTGAAGGAAAAGTGAAAATAAATTAAATAATTATAGAAGTCAATTTTTCTCTCTTTTCTTCTTTATTTTCTTTCCAACCAAAGAGAAAAAAGTACATCATTTTTTATATGTTAAAGGGATTTAATTCAATTTGTTGAACATAATGTTTAAATTATTATAATTTTTTTTTTACACTGATTTTGATTTATACATTTGTACAGATAAAAAAAACATCATTTTTTTGTACTTTTTTATGCTCCTTTATTTTTATTTTCATCCAACTAAACATACCATAGGTGAATTAATTATAAAAAGAGAACAACATGCATTTGGGATCACACTCATACTAACAACCCAGAACTGAATGAATAAATAAATAAATAAAATAACACCCCAGAAAATAAAATAAAACTTCCCTCAATAAACTCAGGTGTATATTGAAGTTTGATCATAATATTTTCATTTTAGGTTTACACTTCGTGTCCAAATTTGCAAATGGTCAAGTTTTATGAAGTTGTTTAATTCAATACAAAAGATAAAATCACCTTAAGTATAAGAGCTTTTAATTATAATGAGTACAGTTCTTTCAAAAAAGAAAAGAAATGACTAGTTTACTAATTTAAAAAAGTACCTCCAGTACTTTTTATAAGAAACTAATTTTTATGCATTTTACATTAAAATTTGTTTCTTACAAGTGGAATCGGATGATCGAAGTATTAACTAATTTGTCATTTTCTCTTAAGAATATATTAATTTCTTTTAAAAAATAAAATTCATTTTAATAGAATTAAAGATAAAATATGTTTGTAATTCTTATAAAATTTGAAAAGTATTAATTTTGTTCTAATAAAAAATTTATATTAATTTGATCATCGTAAAAGTAAAACATATTTATGTTGATCCTTAGTGATAACTCTGTTAGACGATTTCATGGTGTGGTTAATCAATTTAATTATTTTTCTTCTCTACACACTCAGAAGACACCATAATTTATTGTTGTTTCATCTTTTCTCATAATCTCATAAAAAAGTACGAGAAAATCACCCATGACAAAAAAATCAAATTTTTGGAGGTTTTTAGCGGTCAGAAATTATTTAATTCATTTTTTAGAATTTTAATTACCACAAATTATTTAATTTATTTGTAATCAAATTATACATATAAACTTATTCGCCACGTCAGATTAATTATCAGCTAACAAGTTATGGGACCAACAAAAATTTGTTTTAGTTTTTATAGAAACTAAATTAATAGAAAAATATTTATGAGAATAAAATTAATACTTTTCAAATTTTATAGGAATCCGGACATATTTTATCCTAAAATTAATTTAAAACTATTGAATGTGTCTAAATTAATTTCATTATGAATTTAATATTAAAAAAATGTGTACAGTGATAGTTAGTTAGGTTCAAATAGTATAAAACAAGTAGGCTCTAAATGGTTTATATATATATATATATATATATATATATATATATATATATATATATATATATATATATATATATATTAATTTGCTTCTTCCGTTTTTTAGAAGGTTTTGAATAAGTTACTATATGGTTTATTTTTTAAAATAAAAATAATCATTAAAATAAAGGAACTGAATTTATGTTTTAATATTAATCATCCCTATCTTTTATTCCGAGTTTTCAGAAGGTTTTTAAATGAATAAAACAGTAGCTAGTTGTTACACTATAGTTATTCTGTAAACTATATGACAATATATATGCAATATTATATGTAAAAGGTGAACATGACACCAATCGATTAACACAATTCAACTTTCTTTATTGCCGAAGAACCAGCTTCACAATGACATGAGAATTACCAAGAAATCGATGCTCCACCGTATACATTAACTTTGAGTAATTAAGCACTATCACCGGAATCTGTTAAGATGTTGATGTCAAATTTTTAAAACCAAAAATTAAGTCTGTTATGTTGTACAGGCTGTCCCCAGGAAAGTTTAAATGTGCCGTATTTCATACATGTTTCTAGATATACAACTTGTTTTTGTATTTATAAATTTTCTTTTCATTTATGTATAATGTTTAATTTTTTTATTTTTATCTGATGCAGAACTTGTTGGTCATGGGTTCGAATCCGGAAACAGTCTCTTTGCATATGCAAGGGTAAGGCTGCGTACAACATCCCTCCCTCATACCTTCACATAGCAAAGAGCCTCCGGGTAATGGGGTATGAAGTTTTTTTATCTGATGCAGAACTTTATCACCCCACACTTTATTCTAACACAACTTAATTATGCGTAACATATATAGGCATATTTATTAAAGTGAGAGCTACAAAATACAATAACTTACTCATCCGATGAATCTTTGTAGGTGAAGGATGGTTTAATTAATTAATTAATTAATAGGAGTCATGTTCATGACCTAAAGTGGGCCTAGGTTCGTATCCTTGATCAGCAAATAGACAAGACAACCTCTTTGTTTTTAGCAGAAAACGGTATGCAACCTGTTCTGAATGCGACACGATGCTTTATCTCCACACCATACCCAACTTCAAGTGCTTCTGTTTCATCTTCAGTGAGCTTTGGGAGAATGCGCGATTAGTCAATTCTACATATATATTCCGTGGTTGGGGATTTATGCTTCCATCACATCAAATTGTCATCTCAATTGAGTTTAATTTAGATTTATTGCTAACTAGAGGAATAATATGTAAGCTTAACAAACCTTAATTTCCTAACTAACACATAGTTCAAAGCTATGCTTTAAGATTACTACAGTTTTATGGGTAACACATTAATGCAACTATGCAAGATTGACATCTTCATTTATTAAGTTGTTTCAAGGGATTAAAAGTGAATTCCTTAATGATTATATTGTAATCACCAAATCACAGAGAATTAGCTACTTTTATATAATAAAAGAATAAAAAACACTTATACGAGCATCGAAAAAGAGACAAATTCATTATGATAAACTCATGTGTGTTCTCAACTCTCTTAGAACCCTAATTCATAATAATCTTCGGTCTCTAACAAAAAACGAATAATTTTGTTTTCTTTTAGATGTGAAAAATTGACTATTATTCATGTTGAATTGAGTTGTGAGTATTAAGAAAGAGATAAATTTCATTATGACAAGATAATGAATCCACAAGTTATGGTTCCTCAAACTCTCAATTCTCTTAGAACCCTAATTCATAACAATCTTCAATATCTAACAAAAAATGAGTAATTTTATCTTCTTTTGGGTGTGGAATTGGCTATTATTCTATCACACATGCTGAAGAGGTGAGTTATTTTGCATACCCTCTCAACTAACTTCAATGAGAGAAATATAAGGTTGACTTAGTAATAAGAAAACTTAAGGGTGAAAGAGAGGGAAGGAAAGAAAGATGATAAGTTTAAATTTTTTCATTGACATTTTTAACAAAATTAATATTGGGTTCAAAGAATAATTATTGATTCTGATCCAGAGCGTGCAATTTCCTTTCCTTGAAAATGGATGTTCAGTTACACATTAATCTGTTTAGCCTCTTGTCCCTGACATCTAGCAGCTACTAATTGTGCTGGATCTAGAAGTGCAATGGCATGGAGGAAAGATGTTACATTAGCTGACAGATACACAACAATTTAGTTTTGAAAATATAACCAATCAGCATCATTCGTATGTCTTCTACGAAAATATTTCCATACCAATTATCATTTCCCAGTTTCAAAATGGGCTCGAGGCTCAATCTGTATAAGGAGCCACCTTAGCTCGAAAAATTGGAACAATCATCACTTAATAATAAGATTTTCATATGGCATCATGACATAAGAATATTATTCTTGTGAGGCCTTAGGTCCAATAATGAGAAATCAAGACATCCAACTCATTTTAAACTCATAAATACAACTAACGTCATTGTATATTTCGGATACAATTACTAAAGTGGCATTTTTTTTTACAAAATAAAAAATAAAATAAACTACCAATCCGAAAGCCAACATGGCTCACGGTGAATTCAATTCCAATGAGCCACAAGTTAAGTGAGTTAGGTTAGAATTGGCCCATAATCATAATGAGTTGGGTTTTTACAAACCATAATTATTAATATTGCCATATTATCATAAAAAAAACTATTACTAATATAATTATATTATCATAAAAAATATTTTAAAAAATCATATGTTTCCTTTGTCACATGTGGTGTGTTGTAAAACAAAGATAACAACTGTATATTTTTTGTAGGAAAAAGTGTTAGGGAACATATTCTTTTAAGCAGCAAATTCATTCAAACACATCTTTTTTAATTGGTTAAAATTATTGAAAATTATACGAATTGAAAATTCATATGAACTAATCCGTATGATTGTACGGATTGACAATTCGTATGAACCGTTAATTCATATGTTTTAATTTTTAAAAAATTATTTTTATAGAAATTTTTTATTCATTTAATTTATTTACAAAATTTGATAATTAAAAAAAATTGATATTTAATTGAATGATGTATTTATATATTTTTTATAACAATTGATAATTAAATAAATTTGATATTTTTTTTACATATATAAATACTTATTAAACCTGCGATTTTTATTTATAATTTATATATGTAAACAAATTAATTATTAGATAAAAAATAATTATTACAAAATTTATTATATAAATTTACATGCACATTAAATATAAATTAGAAATTTTAATGTTATATATAACGATACTATTTATTTATAACATAATGTGTCTATTAGTCCAATTGGTTTGAGTCACTAACAAGTAGTTTATTGAGAGCTCTACAAATTATCCATTCTATCATTAAATTATTATTATTGTAGAAAATTTTCTATTTAAGTTTTTTCCATCAATTTTATGGCTTAACTTTTCACTACAAGTTTGTTTTCAATTTTTAATTTTAACTTATTTGGTTTCTAATTTAAAAAAAAAATGTTATCAATTTTATAATAATTTTCAACACAAGCGCTGCACCAGTGAGGCAGTGAATCGCTGATGCCCAACTCAAATCGTTGCCTCACATTGCTAACACCCATTGAACCTACTCATGAATCTTTTCTAACACCAACTCAAAGCGCCACTAAGGGTACTTGATTGAACCAAGATCAGAATAGACTTAGAGTCACATCAAGGTCATTGAAGATTGAACCATTTTCTTTCAATTTAAACGAATTATCCGGCGAGAGCATTATTGTATGGCGGAGAGCACCGTGAGAGAGAGCGACGGCGAGCAGTGACCACCGTACGAGAGGGAGAGAGAGGCTTGAAGGGAGAGCAGCGTACGAGAGGTAGGGAGAGCAACCTCAAGGGTAAGTGTTAGGGTAAAAACTAAACCAAGAAACTACAAACCTAAGGCCGACTGGCAGTGAGTTTTTGATTTTTTTTTTCCAAATGTAACTTTTAAAATAAAAATTATTTTTGAAATATTTTTACACCTATTTTCAAAATAAAAAAATTATGAATTTGGTTTAGTTTAAAAAACATATATTTTTTACCTTTGACAATGATATTTTTTGTTACTGTTATTATCATTATTATTATTATCATCGTCATATTATTCATCCCTCATCACCATAAATACTATCTTCGTCATTGTCATTATCATCATCACTGCTATAACTAGTAGTTAGTACCATGACCACAATACTTTTGCTACTATTATTATGATTGTTATCACTACCACCACCATCAATGCAACCACCATTAACATTGTCATTTGTCATCACCACTACTTTGGTCAGTGCGACTTCCAACTTCATCTCAACTATCACAATTACTTGTCATGATCAACTATCACCACCATCTTATCATTGCAATTGTCATTGTTACTGTCATCGTCAAACACCATTGACATTGTTATCATTGTTGTCATCACTTCCATCGCTACCACTAATACCACCTTTGTTATCGTTATCATTGACAGTCACCACCAACGCTTTCATCACTACCAACACCATCTGCATTATCACCACCACTAATGTTATCTCTTTTGCCAGTGTGTGATAACTACTGGTATCTCTAGCGATTAACATCACTATCATCATCATTATTATTACCACCACACAAAAACACTCTTAAACTAATTTTAATGTGATATGAAGCTTTTAAAATGAGTTTATTTGAAACTAATTATATTTTAAAAATTAGTTTTAAATTTTTTTTCAAACTAAAATTAAAAATTGATTGTTATTTTCTTTAAAAAATTCTAAAAACACCCCATACATGACTAGTTTTATTGTTTATCAAATTATGTGAAAAAAGTTTTAAGAGAAAAAAACTAACTTTTTGAAATATGAGTAACTCAATGAAATACCGTATTTGGTGTTACTTAATGTTCATGATTGAGACAGAGATCCTTTTAGCAAATTAAAAAACTTATTTTAATTATGTTTATTTTATTATAAAAGTCCGGTCATTTAACCTACTACTATTGGTAAAAAAATAAAAAGTGATTCTTCGGTGCATCAATTTTCTACTATTTCACCGAAGTCGAACCCCTTATTTTATACATATAATCATTGTAAAAGTTAAAAAAAATAGCAAGCTTTTTAACTTTTACAAATGATTGTTTTATACACTATAAAAGTCTAACCGAGAAGGAAATACAAACATTAGTAACCAGAGATGGAAAGGATTATGTATTTCAGAGGTCACATTTGGAGACGCAAGTTCGGTCTCTGAATTGTATCAGAGACGGATATTAGAGACATATATTTCTGTCGCAAAAATATCCCTATTTGTACTAGATATTCGTTTTGACTATCTACTAGATTTTAATATTTAAAGATAATTCCGTCTGAGTCTCTGTTTTATTTGTAATAGAATTTATTATTATTATTATTATTATTATTATTATTATTATTATTATTTCATGTTTAACCATTTAATTAAAGTAAAATTTTCTTAAGATTGATTTGTAATATATTTTGCTTAAGAAATTAAAAATATCATCAATAATTAGGAATATATTATATAGGAAATATAAGAGTTTATGGACATTACTTAAATTTTTAATTCATTTTAAAATATATAAATTTTAAATTCTAATAAATTAATAATGTATACATCCATTAATTTTTTTAGGAATAGTAATTACATATTATATATTTTAAATATATTTCTTACTTACTATTTATAGAAGTTAATTAAATAGTTTATATATATATATATATATATATATATATATATATATATATATATATATATATATATATATATATATATATATATATATATATTCAAAGCATAGTTATAAAAAACAGGTCGAACAAGTTAGTCGGACCTAGAATAATTGGAGCAATGACAAATTTAGAGGGGGCAGGCAAGGGCCCTGACCCTCGTTCGTATTTTTCATGAATATAATATCTATTTTTAGGTTGATAGTGTAAAATGATGTAAAATTAATTTTAATTTATATGATATTAAATAATGATGATTAAGGTTAGATGGTGAAAAATTAGTTGGGTATGTTCTTATTGCGATAATGATTTAAGGTAAAAGTTAGCATAAAATTAATTGTGTATTTGTTGTTATTATGATAATGATTAAAATTATTATTATTTAAAATAAAAATCAGTTTCAATTTTACTTGTAAAATAGTAAATATATTTTTTTAAAAAATTATTTATTGGAAGTTAAATATTTAAAAAGTTAGAAAAGAAAAAAATTAAATCCCCTTTTAGTAGACTTTTGGATCGTTCCCTGACGGTTCAAGCGGGTAGAGCGAGACATCAGTCATACCATTGAATCGTTATGAATCGGTGCAACCCGATTGGTGCATTACAATTTACAATATATAACATGGAAATATCATTTTTCCTTATCTTAAAAAAATATTTGGTTACATTTTTTAATATTTATGGGAATAATTTTTATAATTTAAATAAAAAGAAGAAATTTCATGTGTATTTAAAAAGGATAATAATAAAAATGATAAATATATTAAGAATAAAAATAAAAAAATAAAAAAAAGAAACTAATATTTTAAAAACACTCAAAACTAATTAAAAAAAACTTGCTAATAAAACACTCGAATAAACTTTTTAATTGATAAAAAAATAAAAAATTAATTAAAATATCTTATCAAATATAACTTAGACAATAAATTCTCACATTTCTTCGAGAAAATCACTTTCTCACCCTAAAAAATTGAAATATTATCATTCTCGGATATAATTTCTCGTGCATGTCTGCCATGTGTCCCATAGGGTGAGTTGTTATGTGTGCAGGTTTTTTGATAGAATTAAAGATGTTGGACTGTCATGAGAGAGAGACAGGGTGAATGCATGCAGTAGTGGGACTTAGATTCTCTACAGCTTTAATTTACACCTCCCTATTATTCCTACAGCAGCGTATTAACTTTTCATAATCAAACATATAAATATATTTTTTACATTTCTATTTTTAATAACCATTAGATTTTTAAAAATCTAATGACCAAAATGACTGCTGCAGAGGCAGCATACTGCAGCAGCATATATATAGCTGCAGACAATCCATAAGTGTTTGTGCAATTAGAAGGTGGCCTGAGAAACAATAAATATAGTGTCGTTTGTGTCTTCGAGATTGAGAGAGAGTCAGTGATTTTTTTTTTCTTTTATGTGAAGTGAATCATTGAAGATCCTAAGAAAGCTACGAAACATATAGAAATACAATACAGCCTCACTCATAAAAAAAAATACAATTAATACAGCCTCATGCACAAAAATGAAAACCATTGTGGCTTCTTATAACATCACTCCAAATCAACCAACTCCAAAGGAGCCTTTATGGCTATCCGATAGTGATCAAATCGGGGTCCTAGGTCATGTATCCCTTCTCTACATTTACAAATCAGCAAAAAAACACAACACTGTTGAGAGAATGAACAACTCTCTTAGCAAGCTTTTATCTTACTACTATCCAGTAGCTGGCAGGTTGAGCTTGTCAAAAAGTGGTCGAATGCAATTGGATTGCAGCGCAAAGGGAGTGACATTGCTTGAAGCCCAAACCACAAACACTTTTGCTGATTATGGACAAGACTTGATGATACTAAACCCATAAAGGAGATTCCTCTATTGCTGGTGCAATTAACAAGGTTCCATGGTGGTGATCAAGGACTTGCCATTGGAGTTCTTCTATCTCATCCTTTGACCGATGCCACCGGCATCGTGGACTTCATGAACAGATGGGCAAAGTTGGCTCGAGGAGAAGAACTAGACCCTAATGAAATCCCATTTCTTGACCGAACACTACTCAAATTCCCACACATTCCATCATCAAAACTGCCAGATCGGTGGAAGCCTGTGCCACAATCACAAGTAGCAGGAAATGATGATGGAATAGATAAGCAAAAGAAGAGAAGTGACAGACTCAACTCAAGGGTAAAATAACTAAAACCAAAAAAATTACTTGCTATCACTTTTACAAAAAAGACCTATTATATAATTATATCGTTTAAAGTAATTAAAATAGTTTTCTTAAAATTTATTTTAGGTGTTATTTACCATTGGAGCTACCAAATATCCTGTTAACTTTATTTTTATTTTATTTTTTATGTTTTTGGGTATGCCAAAGTCTGTTTCCTTCTTTTTATTATTTAAGAGTTGATCATGTTCAGGCTTTTTTTTTTTCATTTTTAAGTATGTTTGATCGTGGCCTGACCAAAGGAGATGATCATAGTTAGTTATATTGGGGTCAGGGAAATGGTTGTCGTTACGTATTCGTATATTTGCGAAAACTATGTAATAGTACTTTTGCATTTCTTAGTTTTTATGTACAAACCTTAAAAGACGATAAAAGGAACCGAAGGAAGTATCACTTAAAATCAAGCAACTAAAGAGCAGAGCTAAAAAAAGCTTTTAATCATGTTCAAACCAGTACGTAAATGCCAATTTTGTAAAAATAAAAAATAAAAAAATCTTGTAATCTTTCAAGAACAATGTCATCTGAACTTGTAACTTTGGTCTCTCCTAGGATAAAACTCGCTATATACAACCATGTTATTTTGAACATGACTTAGAATCGAGAGATACAGACACACAAGTAGTTCACAAGAAACAAAAGTGTGCGTGATTTTCAGTTTTTACTTCCATCAGCCATTATATAGGCTTTCTACTGATCACAGAAATTAGTTAAACTTGGTTAGCCCAATTATAAACTCTATAAATTGGAGTATTGTAATTCATTTTACTATTTTTTTTTTCAATTAATTTAGCATGTTACCACATGAGTATCAATATGTTTTTTTTATCCCTCTTATCAATTTGATCTTCATTCTTTTGATCCATAGATTCGTAACAATGTTCAAATGACAAGAAGATATATCCGACAAAGATTATGGCTCACAAAATGTCGATACGCTGTCTAAGTATTGAAATGCACATTTAAGTACAAGCATGTTCAAAAGTTTCAGTTATAGCAGCTTCCAAATTCAATATCCAATCCACTAACACTTACAAATTATGAACTATATCTACAAGAGATGTATAAGTACCCACTACAGCAATAGTGACCCCCATTATTATTATTGAATAGTTGATGATCATTTCAGACCCAAATCTCTTGTAAGCTCCTGAGATCTTCAAGTAGCACACTGATGGCACTAAAATTGAAGCTGAGACACTTAGCAATGCCCCAATGAGTGACATGAGATATCCAAACAAGGGAATGGCCACGGCTACAATAAGAGTGCTAATGAGCATGGAAGTACTAACAAACATATGTGTAGACCTTTTGTTGTAATGCCATGAAACCTTGTTTTTTACAGCATAAATGACTGGGGTAAGCATCAATGCATATTTGGTTATAGGATTGACCAAGGTAGTGAATATTGCTACATGTGAACTGAACTTGCCTGTTGGGAGGTTCAAAGTCACTTGTGATTCAACCTCTTGTCCAAACATTAAGTAGCCCAAAACACCTGCTGCTGCATAACCAAGGGTGCATACTGAAAAGCATATAGACAGAACCTGCCAAAACAGAGGAATTTAAACCATTGTTAACTATATACAAGCCAAATCATGAAAATGAAGAAGCATTACTCCATGTTTCTTTAAGAATACAATTAGGGTAAGTAACTTAATTCGACACTGGTTCAATACAAAACTAATCACATCAGAGTTTATGTCACAAGCACTTAATATAGCAAGTAGAATTGTTGCTATTGACAAGGGTACAATAATAAGCTTATTGAAATAAACTACTGTAAGCTTGTTGCAAAATTGATTCCGGATGAAATTGATTTTGATTAAAATTGGTTGTAATTGAAAACCCATTGAGAAGTAAGAAATTATGTTTAAAATGTGGAAGTCATAATTAGCTTCTTAAATCACATTTAGGATGTAGAACCAAAAACACTATTTGATGTGAAATGATTTATATTTAATGTTTTTATTCTAAAATCAAGTTAGTAATAAAGCTCCATATTAAATTTTTTATTTGATGCAAAAGCTACACAAAATTCATATCAAAATGCACACAAAAGAAATAATTAGTTGTTTTGGTGAGGCATGTCCAAGCAACATGGACGGGTATCCTGTAAGTCAATAAACTTATAACTTTGCAGAAACTCTTTCAAACATTCCTAAATCATGTAATAGTACTAGAGAGTCTAGCTCAATTGGTTGAGCATGATGCATAAATTGTTGTAAATCCCCTCATACCTGTCTTTGATGCTTACGAATAAATAAATAAAAAATCATGTAATAGTACCAAAATTGTTATGTACTTACCCTAGAGAACTGACTTTTGTCTCTCATAGAATTGTAGAGAGTGGGAAGGATAGGATGAGCACTATAGCAGAAGGCATATAAGCTGACAGCAGAAGGTATTCCACTCAATCTGAAAATTGTTCCCTTTGCATGAAATCCAGTGCCATCAATGGTTCCATTCCAAAATATAGAGAGGAGGAAGATTGAAGAAGCCAAAGCCCCACTAGCAGAGACATAAGACAGCATGCTCAAATCCTCTAACAAAACACTAGGCAAAATAACAAGGGCAGCAATCATGGTAAAAATTGTTGTACCACCAATTGTTAACCCTGCAAGTTCAAGTTGCATGTTTGGTACTAGTTTGTTGAGATTATCACCCTCTAAAATCAGAAAACCTGTTACAACTAGGAAGAGCTCAGAATTCATGGCAATTGATACTATTATCCTCCCCTTGTCTCCAAATGCACGTTGACCTATGTCAGGAAAATTCTTGATGTCAGGGTCCATATCCATGCATCTTTTGACCAACATACCAGTATAACAGCAAGCAATGGCAATCACAAATAGTAGTGATATGCTTAACCATCCCCCAGATGCCAGTGCATAAGGCATGGAAATAATACCAACTCCTGAAACCATAGCAGCATAAATGTTAGTAATATAAGTTTTAATACTCAACTATAGGCATAGATAGCTTAGTGTCTTTTCTTTTTTTCATATGTTTTCAACTAAATTCAGAAAAGAAATACTGATCCACTTTCTGTTATATCTAGTTAAAGGTTTGTATCTAGTTGAAGAAGTGAACATGAAAGACAAGCCTCTTTCTGTTTTCCATTATCCTCTAAAAAATAATTAAACTTTGTGAAACTAATAATTAATTAAGAATTTAATTTATATACACGCACGTACATGCATTCGATAGGAATTTGTCTTACTGACATGTCATCCTATTAAGTAATTTGATGTGGTAAAAGGGTGGAATCTTATTGGATGCCTATGTAAAAGTTTTACACTACAGTATGTATATATAAATTAAGTGTTTAATTTTCATGAATTGTTAAAATAAATGTTTTTACACGGTTAATCAATAAAAAAATACGTTAAGTATAATTTTTAAAATAATATTATAAAATTTAATAAATTTATCATATAATTTTGAGTCAAGAAATATATTTATTTTTCATTTAATTCCTTTTATGACATATTAAGATAATATTATAAAAGGATAATTATTTGATGAATTCTTTTAAATTATTTTAAAAGTCATATTTAAAATCATTATTAATTTCTAACTGACTGACATTGAAAATAATATTAACAGTGTATTAAAATAAACTCTTTAATTAATTTTTATAAACATTTTTTATTCGATCGTTTAATTATGTGTTTTTCTGGTTGATTACATTCAATGGAATGTCGCTAATAACATTTTTTTTAATATAAGACTCAGATCCAAAATTTTAAGTTAAATTCAGATTTTAATGACAGGTATGAATTTGACAATGATAATAACTACTAAAAGAAAATACCTTTTTTCACGTTTAAACAAGATCTATAAAAATACGATAGTTGATAAAATTATTATAAAATATGATAATTGATAAAAAAAAAAAAAAATCAAGCTGCTAGAACGTTAAGTCGTTCACTAATCCTGAGCCTTTGAGGAAGGGAAATGTCGTTACCATTTTTTAGAGCATGCATTTTGTGTAGCAACGAGATCTTTAATCCTCAAAGACAGAACCAAATAGTGAAGCTAAAGAAGAGTAAAGTTGAACAAAAAAAACAAGATACCAAAAAGGAGCAAAACTCAGGAAAAAGAAAGCAAGAAAAGGTGCATCATATATGGTAATTAACAATGATAGTGAAAGAAAGAGAAAAGAGGACACGCAAAACAAACCTGAGAGGGCATTAATTAGATGGAAGCAGGTCTTGAAAAAGGAGGTGTTACCCACATGAGCTGTGTGTAGATCACAAGTTTTGGCCACCAAAGCCTCTTCTGAACCATTCACTTGGTGCACTTTTTCATCATCCAAAAGGGGTATGGTGATGGAGGAACATCTATCACCTTGCTCACCAGCCATAGACATAAAGAAGAAGTGTGTGTGTGTGTGTGTTTGAGTTTTGTAACTACAAGAAAATTGTACTTTCAGTGTGTTTGTGGTGTGAGACACGCGACCGCAGAGAAAGTACAAAGGTTCCTTCTTTCTCTAATGAGTTTGTAACTGAAATAAACAAATTGGCCTTAAAAAAAAACATTCTTTGTATCTATCCAAGAGTCTTCTTTGCTGGCTGGCTTGTTGCCTTGTCACAGTGACTCGACTTACTAGATTCATTTGTATAATCAATTCAATTTTATAACCTTTTTTATTTGATTCAAAATTTAATGAACTTGAAATATATTAAAATATTAATAATTAATTAAACTATTTTTCCAAAAAAATTAAAATTAAAGCTTCAAATATAGTTGTAGTAATTATATTTTTATTACCATTAAATAATATTTTATTGATTAAATAAATATTCCCTTAATGTTATGGATAATTATGAATAGAGATGTGCATCTCCAAATCCCAAAACTTCACTAATCTCCTAAATGATTATAACTCATTTTCTATTCATCTTTTTACCCTTAATAAGATGAATTTCTTGAGTTTTAGATTTATGTCTATAAATAAGACATCTCGATTGTATTGATCGTAGATGGAATGAGAAATTGAAGTTTTATGTTTGGTTTCTAATCTCTATTCTTTCTATTCTCTTGTTTCCCAAGCTCCATTGCTTTTAAGTTCTTAACTTTTACTTTAATTTCACAACTACATGTTTTTTTACTGCAACTTACAACATGTTTATCAACACAATTGTTTTTCTTTTGTTTTTTCATATATGCATTTTATTTTACCTAATTTTAACTATTTTAAATAATAAAATTTTAGTTTTAAATAATAAGCGTTAGGTGCTACGTTATAACGGGTATAAAAACTAATCATCACGAGTAGGTGGGACTTTAAATATTGCAATAAATTTATTGTAAAATTGTTATTGTTTTTTAATGTTCTTTAATTAAATATCTGATATCTGATCCTGGAACTTTTTTATTTTCAAATATTCGTGCATCAATGTTTAAGTGAAAGGGAATTAAGACGAATAAAAGTGCAATTGATCTATCTGCTCGTGAAATTTTTTATATCACGTTAACATTAGCATTGCTATAAAATTAAAATATAAATTTTCAAAGACTAAAATTTCTTTTGTTTAGGAAAAATCACAGAAGGTGGTGATCCAACTGGAAGCAAATCATACAGAAGGTCGTGTCACTTGTATCTGAACCTATATTATTTTAGATTACCTCCACACACGTGGAAAGCATGGAGAGACATGAACGAAACATCTAGAAATTAAAAATTGATTTAAACCTAGTCTTTATTTTCCCTCTTTGAAATAAATTTTATTTATATACGCGTGTGTAAAAAAGTAGTATATGCAATTAAAGTAATTTTTAATTAATTAACTTATAAAAAAATTATACTATAATAATGTATCAAAATTATTTATTTATTTAATTATTAAAAAATAGTAATTTATTTAGTTTTGAAGGATTTGTCATGTCTCCTACATGAAACCATGAATATGGTATTGCAATAAGCAAAACATAGGCATTATTCCATATTGAAGATAGACAACTATCAAAGTCAAACTCATAAATTATTTGTAAATATACTTTAAGTCTTAACAATGTTTTTTTATCACATTAAATTTAGGAGGGGATTATATCATGATATTATTTAAAACTGCATTTTCTATAAAATTAATTTTATAAAAATTAAAAAAATGACATGTATGAAGAAATAATTTAAAAAAAATCAAATTTCATAAGAATATACATAAAGTTATTTTGTAATTACTCAATATTTTTATAATGATTTTTTCTATTTATTTCATCGTCACATCGTTTATTTTATTTTATATTTTTTCTTATTTTTATCTCATTTTTAAGTATAAAAACTTATAAAAAAAAGTGTGAATAATGTAACATTATGTTTTTTCGTAATACATGATTAAGTGTTTTAATTAAATTGTAAGAGTAATTAAATTTTATTTAAGTGTTGTAATTAATTAATTAATTAATTATGAGATGATAGGTTGTTATATTTACATCTTTGTTAGGTATATGTGTCATGTTGTATGTGTGTTTTGATAAATTTTAGAGTGTTTAGACCTAAGTGGATGGACCTTGAGTCATGAGAAAGGGATGCATGAGTTTAGTGAAGTGTGGGGTGTGAAGAGAAAAAAGTGAGAAAGTCATAAGCTCCTCACACAATTCTTGTAAATCTAAAACCTAAATCAAAATATCATTTTTTTACTATTTTTCTCTTCTCCAAGAGAACCCTTCTCTTGAGAGCTTGAGTTTTGGTCCTCCTTATGCAAAAGAAACTTTTTTCTCCTTTCCTTGTTGTTCTTTGGGTTGTCCCTAATGTGGTAAGGGCCTCTCTTCTTCCTCCCTTTATTCCATTTTCATTTTCTCATAGAGCATCCATGGAAATTCATGAAAAAACTTGGATTTTGGGATTTTGACTTTGTTTGTAGTTGTTTTTGGGTTTAGGGCTATGTTGCTGGGCTATGTTGCTGAGATGGAATTGTTGTTGGAGTGGAGGAAAGCTCCTCCCTTGAACCCAAAGTTCATCATTTTCTCCTCTATCTTCACAAAGCTCTTTTTTACTTCTATAGAAGTAAGGGAAGTTTTATCCTTTTCTATGCTAATGTTGCTTTGGATTGATTTAAATATTGCTTGAGAATGAATCATGTTGTTTAAAAATGAAAGTTTGAGCAGGTGAGTTTTGAGTTTGAAATTGGGATTCTTGATTATTTGATGAATAATGATGAAAAGTTCCTATTTGTAAAGAGTTTTAATGCTTTTTATGTATTTTGAATTGATACAAAATAGTTTGGGTTTGTTTTGGGATGATTTGGAAGCTATAAGAGAAAATTCTATAGAAATTTTGAAATTCTACAAAATTTGTATTCACTGATCAGTTTCGCGTCCAATAACCATTTTGAGTCCAATGATCAGTTTTGAGTCCAGTGACCATTTTGAGTCTGGTGACCATTTTGAGTCCAATAACCAGTTTTGAGTCTAGTGATTATTTGGAGTCCAATGGCCAATTTTGCATCACTGATCATTTTGAGTCCAGTGATCAATTTTGAGTTCAATGACCATTTTGGATATGAATGTGATTAATGTTTGTTTTCCTTGTGTAAATTAATTATTTTGATATCTTAATAAATTTATGATGATATAAGGTGTAGTTGAGATGTTGTTTTATTATTAGAGTTGATTTTGTGTTGAGATCATGATATTCACATTCATGAGTTTTTTTTAGTTGTTTGCAAGAATTCAAGGTGTTTAAATGTCTTTCTATGCTTATTGAACTATATGTGGGTTCATGAGTGTGATGAACGTATGAATGGTGAATATATGATATTATAACCTCTTATAGTATTGAGATTGATAAATGAATTTGTAATTACATATGATATTGATTTGAATGATCACTGCATGCATGCATTGATAAATGACATTGCATGTGAGTAGACACGTAAGTTGGGGGTGCTAAGAAAACCCTCAACCTAGAATTGGAGGTTGTCATCGTGGCTAACACTGAATGGGCATATAAAATGGATAAGTGGGCGAATCCATAGATAGGTTAAGATCTTTACAAGCCTTACTAAGGTAAACCACCACCCATGCTCAACCATTTGTGATAAAACCACATTTCTTCCATAGGCTTAATTCAAGTTTCCCCGAATGGTTAAATCATAGAGTACAACTATGTTAAGAGATGTTCTTGGGTTAACCGCTCGAGAGGTGAAATCTTCCAAGAGTAAAGAGTCAACATGACATAACAAGATGGATAAACATATGCATTGATAACTATGACTTAAGAATGATATGTTACTTGATAAGTAATGGAAATATTGTTTTATTTGATGATTGATGGACTAATGATGATGATGATGTATGATGGTTGAACCTTTATGTAATGATTGACGATCTTATGATTATTATGAGATGTTCTGTCATGAGAATTTAAGACTTATGCTATATGTATGATTTCTCCAAGTTATGTTATATATGTGATGATTATGGATCATACTTTAATTGTTAAGTTTTATCCCTTGTTAGTGTGTTTATTTTGGTAAGCTTATCCTTGCATTGTTATATGTGTGGTTTGTTCCTATGATGATCTTGTATCTGATGTACATGGGAAGCATATGGATAGAAGGTAGTCCCATGCCATTTGGAGACTCCATGGATATGTGTATCTGGACGTGAAGATGCTTAAAATTTATGTAGTTTATCCTTATAGTGTGGTTTATCCATACATGCATTTCCTGAGGGGATTCAAGTTATTATGATGTTTATATATATCATATGATGTTTCTTTTGGTGTTGTGTGTTTTAGCCTTTTGCTTGAGACGTGAAAAGTTTACAAATACTTTCATAAACAAATTAATTGAAGAGTTTTAAATGGATTAAAATAAAATCTTCCACTTGAGATAGTTTATAGTTTCATGTAACGGCACTAGGTCATTACAAATGATAATATAAATTTTCTTCTCTTCCTTATTACTTAAGCTTAAATGCAATTATGGTCCTCATAATTTTATAATTTTGTAATTTTGGTTCCTCTATTTTTAAATTGAAACATTTAGTATCCTAATTTTTAAAAACTTGCAATTTTCATCCTTATGTTCATTTTCCAAATGTTGCCTGTCATCTAAAAACGTTGACCGACTTCAATTAGCCACATGTAAAAATAAAGCAATTGAAAAATAAGAATTTTCTTTTTCAAAAGAACTAATCTCCAGAGCTTTTCCGAGCTTTAATTCATCAGCTTTCCTCATAAGGCTAGGATAATTCTCTTCTCAGTTCTCGCGGATATTCAACACAAGATCATGCAACTCAAAAAATTTGCAACCCACGCCGCACCACTCAACCATCATACCTTTGCGGATGGGTTCCACGTTGTTCACTTTCTCCTTGTTTGCAGAGATAGATTGAGGGCCCAATTGGTGGTCAAAGGTCGTCACCACCAGCTCTGAATTTGCATTGCCCAAAAAACAAACCAAAGCATATGAAGTGATAAAGAAAGGGGACAAGAAGTGGAATGAAAATTCTAACATTGTGAAGAATTTGAGGGTTTGGGTTCCATGGTTTCACATGAGGGTTCACGAGAGAATTTTTCTAACTCTTGTTAGAAGTTGTTTGAATTAGTAGCGTTGATAGATATATCCATCATTATTATGATGGTTAGTGATTCCCAGCTCCTAGTGTACATATTTCCTATACATTCTAGGTTAGGGATTACTTGTGTACCAATTGTTAAACACTTCAAGAAAAATAGTTGATTTGTTTTTGGTAGCAACTTCTTCGCATTGCTTCAATTGCCGTATCACTTTTTGTCTCACATTGAATCCATTTCTTATAACGTGTTTGTGTGCTTGCGAAAATTAGAAGCTAAATTTGGTTGGAGATGGTTTAGTTCCATTTTAGGGATGGCATTCTAAACAAATGAAACATGCACAATTAGAATTAGAGTATTCAACAATGGATTAAAAGGGGGACAAACAACAATGTAGATTCTAGTGACCGTGATCCACACAATTTTTTAACAAGTTTGCTTCAGTAGAAATAGATAAAGGTTTACGTAGCAACTAATGATCACTTGCCACCTAAATGGCGTTGATGCGTAAAAAGTGCAACTAGACAAGTGCTTTGCTTTTCTTTTTCAGAACTTCAAATCTAATCATTTTCTAAACTGTATTAGTATTAGTCGATGATTTTAGATGACAGACAAATGGTCATAAGGACAAAATTGTAAATTTTAAAAAGAATGGACTAAATATTTCAATTTAAAAATAAAGGGATTAAAATAAAAAAGTTATGAAAATAAGGAAATTAAATCTGCATTTAAGCCTATTAGTTACTAGCTTAGTGTGGTGTGTCTTTTGTCTTGCAGAGTATTAAATTAACTTTTTATAATTTATGAGTATTTTTTATATTATTTTTAGTTTTTAATATATTATTAGTTATTAATTATTTAGTATATATGTAAATAAATATTAAAATGTATTTTTATATACACGCGCTTCATAAAATATACTTTTATACACGCATGGCATCACAACAATAACCTCCATAACATATGACAAAAAAATGAATATATATAAAAGGATGTCAATTGCATGATCATAATCATTATATATCGAAAAACTAATTTTATAGGGGAGAAACACTAATCAAAAGGAAATAAAGAAAGTCACGAGACTATGAAATAAGAAAATTTGTGATTAAATAAGAAAACAGGAGAAAAGTAAGTGTGTTAAGCGCACATATAATGGGGATTGCTAATGCACATATATTTCATTTTTAGCCATTATTTTACATACTTTAATTAATTTCTATAAGGATATTTACATTACTTTAATGTTTAATTAAAAAACAATGGTTTAATTAAGTTTTTTATTTATGTAATATAGGTTATTTTTATATTATTATCTAATATTTATTTTTTAAATTAAATACTTAAAAAAATCAATTTTATTTTATTATCTATTTTTAGTTACTTTTTATTAAGTGATCTATTATTAATATACATATTTTTTTTTTATTTTCTAAATTCAAAATATATCGATATTTAATGTTGTTGAGTTCTTTTTTAGTTTTGTTTAGATGTAAAAAACTTAATTAAGTGGAAAACAACAAAAAAAATCTTATTTCTCTCTCTTCTTGATCTCACCCATTTCCCTTGGGTTTTCTCAAAAAACCGCGCCTCCATGGAGCAGCAGCAACATCAACCCCAACCCAGTGATTTACGTGCCAAGGAAACGATGGAAAAAAATTCTTCCTACTTGGCTTCTTGGATCGCTTGCGATGTTTTGCGGTATCCATGGTGATGTTTTGCAGCTTTTTCAACGCTTGCAAAGTGAGAGCAATGCAGTTGATAGCTTCAACTTGGTGTTTAATTGCTATTAAAGCGAGTTAATGGTTTTTGCATTTGGACAACACAATTAATGGACAATTGCTTCATTGCCTGCACTTATGGAGAAGGGAGATGGAGAAGGGAAAGTGTAACTGAAAGAAGAGATAAGAAAGAGAAACGTGTGATAGAGGAGAGAAAAATTAGATTTTTTAATTTTTTGAAAATTTTTAAATGAAACAAAAAAGTGATTGAATTTTTGTTCTTAAATATTTTGGTGTTCATTACTAATGTAATCCAACCGAAAATAAATGAGGTATGTGCACACTAGCAATCTCCATATGTAATACATATAAATATAAACATTATTTAATAAAAAAAATATTGAATAAATTTTATAGAATGAAATCTTTATATATATATATATATATATATATATATATATATATATATAAAATATCCCGGGTGATGTAGGCGTTTATATGTTTTTATTAAGAAAATATAAAATAATTTTATTTAGATTTTTATATTAAATTTTTAAATTATAAACAAATCACTAATATTTTTAAGAGCACTACAATCTGTCCCAAAAAATTGCATCCTATTAGACACTTTTTTTTTTTTTTAATTATGTCCAACTTAATGTCAGTCAGGTTCACCAACATAGGCATCAATCCAGTTAGACACAACTGTTTTTCTGAGAAGTAGCTCCAAGTTGATTTTAAAAAAAAAAGTAATTTTTTTTTATTATTTTCTACTTCTTATTATTAAAAAAATTCCCAAACATGTATAAAATTTAAAAAAAAAATGTTTTTTATTCTATAAAACGTGTTTTTGTTTTTTTTTTAAAAAATTAAACAAGCGTCCTCAATGTGTTAGACATAATGAATCCATAATGAAAACACACAATGAATCCATTCATAAGTTAATTTACAAAGTACAATATAAACTTTTGATTTGAGAACACATGTTTTGTCTACGAGAGACAATGTTATTTGAGATAAGTAACATCATTATAAAAAATAAAAAAAATTCTTTCAATATTTAACACATTTAATACAGTTATATATGTAACATACAATTTAAAAATTTATTTAAGCAAACATTTATCCTTTTTAATGAAAAAATAGACAATATAAAAATATTTATTTTATGGTTAGTAATAATAATAATAATAATAATAATAATAATAATTTAAATTAAGTCAATGAAGGTTTATTGAGTACATTTTATTAATGTGTTGTTAAAAGTATATGTTACGCGACAGACATATTTAACTTTCTAACTTTTTTATTTAAATTTTTATTTTAAAATAACCACACAAACATATTTTAAAAAGTTAAAGAAAATTTAATTATATCAATACAGAATTGATAAAAAAATTTATTTATTTAATATATATCTCCATAATGTAAAAATGTATTCTCAAACATTTTTAATTTTTTGCATGGACAAAAAATGGGAAATTTTAATTAACAAAATAGTAGGTTTTTAAATTAACAAATTGGAAGATTTTTATTTTAAATTAAAAAAGAGTAGTTTTAAAATTTTGTAAATGAAAACAATAAGTAAAAATAAAATTAGTTATCTTTGTTACTCTTTTATTTTTTTAAAAATGTAGAAAAATAATTAAAACTAAACTTCCTTTATTTTTTTTAAGGCAGACAAATAATTAAAAAAAGTTGTTAAAAACTGGAAAAAAGATAAATGAGTTGAAAACAATTATTTATAAAGTAATGAAGTTTAATAAAACAAAATTAAAAAAAAAATTAGAAGTCTTTCAATTTTAAAATGTGTGCGTTCACTTGAAGCATATTCTATGGCCTTTTGAAAAGAACAATGATCGATTATAGCAAATAACACTACAACCCAACAACTACATCTGTCTGCAGCAACTCCCTGCAAAATCATCTTTATACTTCATTGTCTGTCTTTATATTTCATCTTTAAAATCATCCACAAACAGCAAAATCATCTTTATTAATTTATTTTCATGTTTATTAAATTACTTTATGATAATATTTGGGGAAATATCTTGCACCAAGTATTTTTTTTTAAAATTATTTGTTTCCTTTTAATTAAATCATTAATTTGCATGTGATTCCAACAATCTTTTAAATTTTAATTACTTTTAATTTATAAGTTAAATCAAATATAAAGATTAAAAAATTTATAATCAAAACTAAAATTTCTAATCATAATAATAATAATAATAAATTAAATAATTAAATGTAATTTAAAAATTAAAAAAAAACTGTGTTTGGTTTGATTATCGTGAATGTACATTTAATTTTTGTTACAATTTTTATTTACATAAATGATATATATCAATATAATTAATATTCTCTTTCCTTTTCTATCACAATTTTAAACTTTAAAAAAATGTAACTCGTCATTTTACTATAAATACAGTCAACAAATATATTTTATATAATGACAAAATTATAAATTTGGTCCTTTTAGTTGTCTCTAATTTTGATTTTAATTTCTCTTTAAATTTATTCATAAATTTAGTCCCTCGTTTATGTCTAATCCCGTAAATTTGGTCTCCAAGTCTAGATTTGGACGTTGACTATTATAAATAAACGTTAGCTGTCACGTATCACATTCTGATTAGATCATAAATAGATGTGTCATTTTAACCGAGTGTGGAATGCTTGAGCTGAGAAACTTGTTGCTCAGCTCTTTGTTGATGCTGAGAAGCTCCCTCTTGCTCCTGAGCACCATGGCCAATGTCCCGGTGTTGTTCTTCACCTTGGTTAAGGTCTTCACCTTCTCCTTCTTCTCAGAAGCGCCCTTTCTGAACAGCTTATTCTGCAGCATGGAGAACCTCGCCACTTTCTTCGCGTCCTTCTTCAAATCCTTCGCGAGCAAATCAAAGGGAACAATCAACCTGGTGGCGATGGCGACGATCGAGGAGGAGGATTTGGGTTTCCTGTCCATGAACTTCTTGACCATGGTGGTGAAGGTGGGGTCCCCCTTGGCTGTGTTTGAGGGTTTGACCTCGATGAAAGCTCGAGAAGAAGAACAAGAAGAAGAGGTTTTGATTTTGAGGCTGTTGAATTCATGGGAGGAAGAAGGGTTGGAGAAATGAGAGGAACGGTAATAGGAAGGAGTTGAAATGGTTAGGGATTTTGCTCGAAACTTTTAGGAATTTCGCGATAGTATAGGATTAGGGATTTTTAGAAGACGAAACTCAACGTTTAGGGATTTTCTGATAAGCTTTTAGGGTTGGGGTAAAAAAAAATTACCACACTTGATTAAAATGACATACTTATTTATAGTTCAATCAAAATATAACATGTGATAGTTAACATTCATTTATAACAATCAACATTTAAATCTGGGTTTGGAGATCAAATTTATCGAATTGAACGTAAATGAGAAATTAAATTCGTGAATAAATTTAAGGGAGAATTAAAATCGAAATTAGAAATAACTAGGAGTCAAATGTATAATTTTGCCTTTATATAATATTAATATTAATATAGATTGATATAGAGTAAGTTATATACACACCACAAGTTGCAGCACCTTTTCCCATTTGTATTTTATTGTGATCGTGCAGAGTGCAAAGCCAATCTTAAGATGACCACGTGATTTCTGGTTTATTTTATTTTAAATTACTACGTGGGATTCGCTTTTCTTAAATTTTTATAGGTATATTTGTTTATTTTATTCCCACTTTCCTATTCAATATTCATGTTTAATGAAACGCTTCGGATCCCAACATTTTATATGTGTGCGGCGACACTCGCAAATGATGATCGTTT
>NC_038254.2:5143095-5217710 GCF_000004515.6 Glycine max | reverse complement strand
CGTGATAGTTAGGATGTGTAGCAACAGAGTTGCGACCAACAGTATTTCAAGGAAATGGATGTGCTCATGATTCAAGCAAATATTGAAGAAGATGAGGAGGTAACTATGGCTCGATTTCTTAATGGTTTGACTAATGATATCCATGATATTGTTGAGCTGCAGGAGTTTGTTGAAATGGATGATTTGCTTCACAAAGCAATCCAAGTGGAGCAACAATTAAAAAGGAAGGGAGTGGCTAAGAGGAGTTTTACCAACTTTGGTTCTTCTAGTTGGAAAGACAAAGGTAAGAAAGATGGGGCTGCTACTTCTAGTAGTTCCACACCTATCCCATCAAAAACTCGCTCAAAGTCCCAAGAGGAACCCTCTAAAAGGAGTAGAGATGTGAAGTGTTTCAAGTGCCAAGGCCTAGGACACTATGCTTATGAGTGCCCTAACAAAAGGTCCATGGTTCTTAGAGATGGAGAATATATAAGTGAATCTGATGTTGAAGAGGAAGAGGAGAGTGAGTACGTAGAGGAAGAGGAGACTCCGGAGGGAGATTTGTTGATGATTAGGCGGTTACTTGGTGGTCAATTGAAGCATGAGGAGGAGAGCCAAAGAGAAAACATATTTCACACTAGATGTTTAATCAATGGCAAGGTGTGCATGGTGATCATTGATGGAGGTAGTTGCACCAATGTGGCTAGTGCTAGATTAGTGTCAAAGCTAAATTTAGCTACTAAACCACATCCTAGGCCATACAAACTTCAATGGCTTAGTAAGGATGGGGAGGTGCAAGTGAGGCAGCAAGTTGAAGTGGACGTTTCCATTGGGAAATACAATGATAAGGTACTTTGTGATGTTGTTCCTATGGAGGCCAGTCACTTACTTTTGGGGAGACCATGGAAATTTGATAAAAGAGCCAATCATGACGGTTACACCAACAAGATCTCTTTCATGCACCAAGACAAAAAGATTGTGCTCAAGCCATTGAGTCCACAAGAGGTGTGTGAGGATCAAAAGAAAATGAGAGAAAAACTTCTTCAAGAGAAAAAAGAAAAAGAAAAAGTAAGCAAAACACTTGAGAGTGAGAAAAAGAGGGAAACACTTGAGAGGAAAAAGAGTGAACAAAAGAAGAGTGAAACACTTGAAGTGAGGGAGAGCTATTTAGCCACAAAAAGTGAGGTCAAGAGGTTGTATCATGCTAAACAGTCACTATATATCTTGTTTTGCAAAAATCAGATTTTGACCACTAACACTTTTGATGATTTTGAAGTTGTTTATGGTTTTAACCCACTAAATCCTCTTGATCTTTTGCCTATGCCTAATGTTTCTGTTTTTAAGCATAAAGAAGGTCAAGCAAAGGCGGACTATGTGAATAAGCTTCATGAGAGAGTCAAATATCAAATTGAGAGGAAAAATAAAAGTTATGCTAAACAAGCCAACAAAGGGAGAAAGAAGGTTGTCTTCGAACCCGGAGATTGGGTTTGGGTGCACATGAGAAAAGAAAGGTTTCCGCAACAAAGGAAATCAAAGCTTCAACCAAGGGGAGATGGTCCATTTCAAGTGCTTCAAAGAATCAATGACAATGCTTACAAAGTTGAGCTGCCCGGTGAGTATAATGCTAGTTCCACCTTCAATGTCTCTGATTTATCTCTTTTTGATGCAGATGGAGAATCCGATTTGAGGACAAATCCTTCTCAAGAGGGAGAGAATGATGAGGACATGACCAAGAGCAAGGGCAAGGATCCACTTGAAGGACTTGGAGGGCCTAGGACAAGGGCTAGAGCAAGGAAAGTCAAGGAAGCTCTTCAACAAGTGATGTCCATACTATTTGAATACAAGCCCAAGTTTCAAGGAGAAAAGTCCAAGGTTGTGTGAGTTGTATCATGGCCCAAATGGAGGAGGACTAAATGGCACTACTTTTTCTCAATTTTAGAGTGTTTAGTTTGTCTAAATAATGGCCCAATCCTTGTAAAGTTGGCTGACCAAAAATATGTTTTGGGTTAATCAACTAAAAGGGCTGTAGTAGGTCTAGTTCAAGTTGTAATAAGGGCCCAATTTGGCAACCTAGGCATCAGCCTTTTGGGAGACCAAATGGTGGCTGACTTGTTGGCTGTTGGGGGTGACTTTTGGTTGCCACAATTTCAGTTACACTCAGCCATTAAGTTTTTTTTTCCCTAGATTAATGGCATTAAGTTATTTTAATTCTAGGTTAGTGGGTCATTACTAAAATCTGCTGTAAAGCTTCTATATAAGCTAAACCATTTTATCAATAAAGACAAGTTGAGTTTTATTCAGAAAATTAGAGTTTATCTCTTTTATCTTAGTGAGAGTGATTCTCCTAAATTCTTGAGTGATTCAAGAACACCCTGGCTGTATCAAAGGACTTTCACAACCTTTGTGTGTTGCCCTCGCTGGAAAGAGTGATTCTTTCCTTCCTTTCATCTTCACCCTTGCTCTTTCAAACCACAATTCCAGAAAATCCACCTTTGCCCAGAATTATCTCGTGGCCATAACTCTCATTTTACGCACTCAAATTAAGTGATTCTTGAGCCTAAATTGAATTTCAAAACGAGACCTTTCACCTCGTTTTGGAATCACCTCATTTGGAGCCCTGTAGCTTCAGTTATTTCCATTTCTATATTTCTGTCCAGCCACCACTTAACCTACGTTTTACCATCCCATTCATCCATTTTATGCCAAGAACCACCTTATTAAGACCCACGAAATTAACCACCTTATTTTCTATCCTTTCCTTAATCAATTTCCGCATTTTCCATCAAGGTTTAATCCTAGACGATCCTAAGTCAGCCCTTGTGCCATGAGGGTTCATATCATAAGGGCATATTGGAACTAGCGTCAATGTTTAAACCTCAAATCATCAGACATCATCAAAATCACCTCATCTGAAGTGTTGTCCACTTTGGTGTTCAATGACCCATCAGAGTTTTGTCCTCGTTAAAATGGTGTCTTGGTGGGTTAAGCAAAAATGATGTTTATAAATTACTATTGACCTCGACTCCTATTTAGTGTGAAACTTTTGACATACCAAAATAAGTCCCTTGAATTGAGGCTAAGGGGCAAAAGTGACCTAAGCCTTCCTTCTAATGCCAATGTTTCAACCTTAAATCCTCAAGCATCACAAAGGTCACCTATTGCCTACTTTGGTGTTCAATAATTTGTCACAATTTTTTCATATTAAAAGATGTCTCCAGCGACTCCAACATTGAATGTGATACTACTAAAAGATGTTACAATTTTCTCGTCATGTGAGACATACCCCTTTGATGCCGATTTGTCCAAGGATGGGAGAAAATGTAGAAAGAGTTAGATAAAGATGTAACATCCAAAAAATAATCCAATAATTATTTAGATAAAGATATATAAATATATATTTTAGTAAAGGAAAAGATATATTAAATTGTTTTAAAATATTATATTGTTATTTTCTTATTTTGAAAAGATGTTAATATAATAATATATTAGATTGGTTTAAGATAATAGGAAAAATAGATAAAGGAAGATCAATTAAATAAATTTAAAATTACTTGCAAGTCTTATACAAGGGTAAACGGTTCATTCTCTTAGAATCACAAACATAACCGATCTCTCTTGATATTAGTGAGTTGTTCAAGGACTAAGAAAAATAAATAAAGTGGTGAAATTCTTTCAACACAATTGGTAGAGGAAAAAAAGAATAATAAAGAGCATGATTTTCTTACTCTAGAGGTGAGTAAAACAACTTTTTTCTAAACGTTCATGATATGAATTCTCGAGAATGTATTTTCTTTATATATATATATATTGACATGATCTAAAGGACTTTATAATTGAATTAATGAATATATAATTTAACCTTTAGGATCATGACCAATTGGTATGTATGTGTGTTATGTTCTAGTCATTGTAAATATTATATGTCTTAATTATCATATTACATATATAACTGTTGTTATATATATGATTTCATATTATTAGTTGATTCTATTATTATTGTGGTGTGATATTTTGAGAATTATTATTAGATGCACGAAATTAGGAAATTTGTTGGTAGTTTTTTTAGAATGATATTATTGTAATTTGGTGAATTGATCATCACCTCCTAGAAATGGATGATGATGTACATTTCATTATGAGATTATAATGTTAGATATCTCTATTTAGGATGAGAATGACATTTATTTATATATATCCCATTTGGGATGAGAGAAAGATTTTGAATATCTCCATTTCATTTACGATGGCAAGACAATGAGATTTGATTGCATGAAATATAAATTAATAGACACTTTGAAGAAGTTGAGATCTATATTGGTTTCGGGAACAAAAGAACTAAGTCTTGTGATTATGAGAATCACTAAATTGTGTTTGTTACATTTATTTGAATGCGATGAGGTGTTGTAGTTTATTTAAATATTTTATTTATTTAAAATGTCATGAATTGTGATTGTTTTAATATGATTGTTTTATTTTTTTTAGTTTTATTTTAATATTTTCATTTAAATTTAAGTCTTTTGTATTATTTTTTAATTTACAAAACAAATAATAATCCTTAACATTACTAAAAAAATATAGAAAATATATTAACTAAAACAATATAAAAATATAGATGATATTGAAAAAAATTAAATATAGAAAATATATTAAATAAAGTAATATACCAAAAATTAAGAAAATATTAAATAAAACCATAGAAAAAGTATATACAAAATATTAAATAAAAATAAAAACTAAAAATACATTTATTTATTAAATAATTAAATTAAAAAATTATTGACAATTTTTTAAAAAAATATATGAAAAAATAGAAGTCGTAATTAAAAAAAACTTTAACAAATTTAGTCGTAAAAACAAAAAAAATTAATCTTACAACTTTAAATTCGTAAATTAAAAAAAATAACTAATCGTAAAATATTTTACAACTTTAACTAAAAAATAAAAATCGTAACATCGATTACATCTTTAAGTTCACAAGTTCTAACAAATAGTATGACTTATAAAGAAAATAAAGACCATCAAATGATCGTTTTGCCGCAAAAAAAAAGGTTCTACCAATAAGAAAATTAGTTAATTTGTTTATCTTTTTACTATTCTATTTCCAATAGTTCTTTTGAATTTTAAATTTAAATGTCTTTAATTTTTTATGGGATTATTGTTTTTCTTGTAATATTCACCTTGTATAAGTATATATGGGGGATGGGTATCGATGTGTTAGGATATTCCTTAACAAAGTTTAATATTGTCTGAATGAATGCATGTACAGTCCAGGCAAAGATGAATTGAGTAATGGGTTTCAGGTTTCTTTACAAATGTCATTATATAATGAGAAAAAATGTCCTTATCCTGCATAAAGATGCAATTCCAATTCCATTCATCTCTTTCTCTGCATGATTCCACATACACCGCAATAATCTATTGAGATAATCTTCCACTACAACTTGGCTATGATTGGATTGATGCCTCAAAGAGCATGCTCCCAAACACATAATATTATAATCTTCCACTACAACTTTAGCTTTCAACTTAAAATATTATTACAGAATTATTTCTTTGAACAATGATTAAAATATAAATTAAAATAATCATGCATCATTTGACTATGATTCAGTCCTCTTTATTTGGATAGGCTGCGTGCCCAAATTGGCAAATTAGTTTCGAGGGCGGAGTTAGGAATTAAGTGAAGGAAGTCTGATCAAATATATACAACCAAAAGAATTTTTTTCCCTTTTATTTTAAAAAATTCCTCAAATTTATATAGGTAAATCTTTGTATGACAATGAATATTATATTATATTTTCTTAAATAACTATCTGCTTAGTTGGTTCCAAGTGCGATTTGCCAAACAATATGATTCCTTCACGCAGCGCTGCATAATGCATTACACCATTCTGCTAGCAATTAAAAAAAAAATCCAAAAGTCAATTATTAGATTATTTTACATCAAATTTATTTATTTTTAAATTTGTGACAAACTTGCCTATTGTCTCATGCATATGTTTTTTTTTATTGATGTTCTTGTAAGAGTATATTATCATTTATTTGATACTGTCTAGAATCTTTGCTCAAGATATGCCTTATCTTACTAGATGGATTTTAGAAGGGAGTACCCTTCAGCCTTCATTAATATTAGGATAAACTAAAAAAATTCGGTTTTCATTCAAATCAGTTCTAATTGAATCAAATAATATTTTTATTATTATTTTTTCTTCTTCTTCATAATATATATATTACACAAAGTCCACTAGCTTTTTTTTTTTGGGGTCCTAAGGTTCATTGGCACTACCTTCCATACACAAGGTTTTGGGGCAAATTTACCCTAAGGGACCAATTTTAAAAACTATTTACGGATTGGGGTCTGTTTTAAAAGAATTAATGGAGGGGGTCTGTTATTTGGTTGGAACCCGCCATAGCCACTGACGGGAAGGGTGAACCCGCCATAGCCACTGGCGACATAGGTGAACCCGCCACTGGCATTGGCATCACAGGCGGAGAGAGAGGAGAGTGTCGCCTGCAGCATTGGCGACACAGGCCACATAGGAGAAAGAGGAGAGTGTCGCCACTTTGATTGGCGACACAGGCCACGTGGGACTCGCCCACAGTGCTGGCAAGACAGCCTGATCCAAGGCCGCCAGCAAGAATGACGATACACCCCCTCCCCCATTTTCGTTTTGGGCACTGATTAGCCCACGTTCTTGCTTCAGAGGACACTAGGCCACTATTATTTTATCAGCTTTAGGGCACTGTTAGGGCACGTTCTTGCTTCAAAGCATGCACAACATCAGTTTATCAGGTCTAGGGCATGTTCTTGCTTCAGAAGCATGCAGCAGCAGGTTTAGGCAGGTAGGAGGTGACATGCATACAGATTTACTTTAATGGCGTGTAACTTGCACATAGCTTCAGCTTTTGTGTAAATTTTCTTTAAATGGAGCAAACTTTCAACTCAACACTTGCAAAAATTTAACACTCAAGAGAGTATCAAATAGTGTGAAAGAAGAAGAAAGAGTTTCATTTGAAGAGAGTATTTTGAAGTTTGCTGTTGATTCTATAGTAAGGATGCTTTGTATTTATTTAAATAAAGTCTTCTTTCCTTTTGTTTATTTATCATGTACAAATTTTTTATTTTGAAGTAACAAATATTATGGTTAGAATCAAATTTGAAGCTCAAATTTAAGTGTATTAATTTTGTAAATTAGATTTTATATTTAAAAATTATTAGTAGTAATTATTCGTAAGCCTTTTTGTTAATGGTTTTTGCGTCTGAAGTATTATTTGACATATAATTCAATTTAAGACAAAAACTAATTAGATGTTATTTCTTAAGTATTTTGTGGTTTATTCTGAGTACGAAGTTTCATTTTACTTGTAATAAAATTGAGTATAAGTTAACAAAAAGAAATTGTAATTTTAATTATAAAAACAATAAGAAAAATATTACCAATTTTAAAAGTCCCGTCATTTAAATTTATTAACATAAAAACTAGCATGGGAATAACAATTTTTTGGTTACTATATTTATTAGAAATTTATTGATTTTTAATAATCTTAAAAGAACTTTACTTGGATTTATAGATTATTTTATACTATATGGTAAATAAGAAAAATATTGAGACAGCAAACTAGCACTAGATCAGGTCTAATATTTCTTCACTTTTTGAAAAATAATAGGTGAATATTCTATCTGTCTAAGCAATCACTAGTGCACAAAATTAAAAAAATATAGTTGAATTAATTCTTTAACACTCACTAATTTTCTATCTCTTTGTTTTTATCACTAATATTTCTTCGTCATGTTTCCCTTTTAATGTTATGCCATGAATGTTTAAGGGTTGTGAATGAGACTCTGGAATTGGTTGTTGCATCCCAAATTGTCTCAATACTTTGTCCGGTTGGTGCCACTCAATAACTTGGAAACAAATTAGTGGCACCACCGCGTACCACACGAGACTTCCGACTAAACAAACGGGAGACAACAGTGATATAACGGTTGATGGGTACGGCTCCCACACAAACTGCATATAACAACATAGTTGTGAACATTTTAGTAAAATAACACATAATTTTTTATTTTACAAATACAATAGCATGTTCTTACCTCATGACGTTTCATAATATTCAACTTGCGACAAAAAACTCTCACATCATCATTGTCAATATGTTGGTTTCCACGTCGCAGCCACCTACAAAGATTAAAATTTAATATATGTTAAAACCATTTATTCTATTGAAATGAAAAACGCTGTTAAAAATGACTAACCTGTACCCCAGTGGTGTATTTTCTACTTGGGAAGGAGTCCTCTTTGGAGCCAAGGTTGGACATCGTTCCCATGCCCACATTTGTAGTAAGATGCACATACCTCCGATTGATTTAGTTTTATAATCGGTGGCATTGCACATCTCTCTGTATAAAAAATCAAGTACGGCAGTTCCCCATGCATATCTGCCACATTCTTCAAAGTCACGTAAAAATTGAAGGTACCTTAGCGAAACTTTATTACTGCTTTTGTCAACGAACAAGACACCTCCAATGAATCTTAGTATCAATGCACGGGCAAACCTTCGTACTTGTTCTTTGTCGTCGTCGTTATTTATTTGTGCAAAATGGTGAGCCAGCCAACTTAATTTAACCACACTACCTTTAATTTCATCTTCTTGTGGTCTGACTCCCAATAATTCCTCACATAAATCAGCCCAATCAAGATTTGTTTGACTGGTAAACCATCCACACTTATATCTAACAATACAGAGACGTCTTGAAGAGTAATAGTACATTCTCCGCATCTGATGTGAAACGTATGTGTTCCCGGCCTCCATCTTTCTATCAGAGCACTAATTAATGAGACATTTATTTTTAAGTACCCCATCTTGATAATCCAGGCAAAACCAGATTGTAGAAGAAAAGGAAAAATTTGCTCAGGAATTTGTTCTTCCCCTTGATACGTGGGGACAACTCGTCTGATATGTAATTTCCTATCTTCTTCCCCATTCCAAACATGTTTTGAAACATGCTTAGGTTGCATCCATAATACATCAGCATCGATGAGGTCAAACTTAATGTTAATATGTGATGAAGATGATGATGAAGATGTCATTGCTACTACAAAATAAAATATAATACAATAAATTCACAAATCAATTTATACATTATTTGTAGATAATATAAATTAAATTAAACTACGCACATTTATAAAAACATTATTAAATATATAACAATAAATTTGAAAAAAATCAAACTGACCAATTTTTAATATATTCTATACATAAATTAAAATACATGTGAACAAAACTTTAAATAAATAATTTTTTTCTACAATTAACAAAAAAATAATTAAATAAAATATGGAGTAACAAATTATTTATAATACAAACAAATATTGAAATGCAAAAAATTATTTAAACAATATATATACAAAAATAATAATAATGTACAATGCATCATATATTTAATAACGTAAATTTCCTAAAATAATTAATAAGGCAAATTTACGCGTCTCTAATATTACAATTATTTATTTACGTGTGAAATGCTTAATATTACAAAAACTACAAATTTATGTCTACCTAAAATTTACAAATATGTACCTAAAACTAATATTAATTTGTGCCTAATATTTCTAAGGCTAATATTAAGTGTGTCTAATATTTTTAAACCTCATGGAACCTTTGGTTGTAGTTTACTAAAGTATCATATATATATATATATATATCACATATATAATATCTAAAAATATATACTACTGAGTCAAATAATATTTTCATACTAACTAACCTAACCTTCAAATATCTATTAATACATAAAAATTAATAACAGCATACCTATTAATAATAGTAACTAACCTAACCTTACAATACCTATTAATCCTAATTAACCTAAACTTACAATACCTATTAATACTAGCTAACCTATTATTTTTATAACATTAACAACAGAATATATAAATCATAATATATAAATATTATTTAAGAAAATTACTTACCAGGAATTATGGAATTATGGAAGAGAAAAACTGAGCAAAAGCAAAGGAACCAGTACCAGCAGGGCAGACACTCAATGAAACTAGCAAAAGCAAAGGAATTATGGAATTACGGAATTAAGTTTGAAATGCTTAAATTTCTACGGCTAGCAAATATTACAAAAACACAAAATTTACGTCTGTCCTAAAATTTACAAATATATAATTAAACCTTAAATTAACTTGTGCCTAATATTTCCTACAACTAGCTAATATTACGTGTATATTATGTGTGCCTAATATTTCTAAAGCTAATAATAAGTGTGGCTGAATAAAAATATTTCTACAACTACCTAATATTATGTGTGCCTGCCTAATATTAGGTATATTACCTGTGCCTAATATTTCTAAAACTAATAATATTATATCACATATATAATATCTAAAAATATATACAACAAACCAAACTAACTAACCTAACCTTCAAATATCTATTAAGAATAACCTAACCTTCAAATATCTATTAATACATAAAAATTAAAAGCAGCATAGTAACTAACCTAACCTTACAATATATATTAATCCTAATTAACCTAAATTTACAATACCTATTAATACTAACTAACCTATTATTTTTATAATATTAACAACAGAAATTATAAATCAGAATATATAAATCTTATTTTAAAAAAACACTTACCAGGAATGAATTATGGAAGACACACAGCAAAGCAAAACAATGGAAGTGCAGCACACACGTACTCACTCTCACTCACTCACATAAACTCAATAAAGGAGAAAGAAGAAAGCTTGGAGAAGAGAAGAGAAGTTTGCGTAAAAATTTAAGATGCTGGAGGTTAATTTTATAGAAGAAAATGTAAAGAAGCAACGGTCAAAAACCTAAGCCTACTCTACTCTGCGTTTTCAGTCCATGCATGCAACCCTATAAAGCTGTAACCCTAAACTGGCATCTGCAACCTGCAACACTACAATGCATCACGAGATGCACCTGTATCGCCAGAAGAGAAAGCGGATCCAACGTGGAGGTGTCTTGCCAGCCTCACGGGCGGCACCTTCCATGTAAGCTGCTGTCTCGCTAGCAGCACTGGCGGTACCAAACTATCTCGCCAGCAGCACAAGCGGCACCTGCTATGTCGTCAGCAGCACGGGCGGTACCAAGCTTGTCGCCATTTTCAATGGCAGTACCCCTCTAAAAACAGACCCTCAATGCAAATTCTTTTAAAAGAGACTTCATTTAGTAATTAGTTTTTAAAACTAACCCAGTTTGGTAAATTTGCCAGGTTTTGGTCTGTCCTATGTTTAGGTCCACACTACCTTATAAAAATAAACAGATTAATCCAAATGACAGAAAAGCCCTCACAATCCACGCTCATCACTAGGGGCCAGTGCACATAATGGGAAGAATATTCGTATCGGGGGATGGTTAATAATGCATTCATTATTTAACATACTTCTTTTAACATAAATAAAGAGTGATCGCAATATTTTTTGTAAATCAAAAATAGGTATCAAAGATTTATTACATCTTACATAAATTAGACTCTGTCGGTGAGTGATTGCAATATACAACAAAGGTCCAAGTTTATATATATATATATATATATATATATATATATATATATATATATATATATATATATATATATATATATATCTCTCTCTAGATTTCATTAAATATACAGGTGCATGTAGTATTATACATATTTAATGAAAGTTATTTTTTTATTGAAAATAATATTCATGTGTATAGCTTCATCAAAACAATACAATTCAAACACTTGATCTAAGTTGTATCCGTAAAGAATGTGTATAGCTCATTTTGAACTTATATATATAATTCAAAATATATAAAATAAAATAATATTAACTAAAATATAAATGTTTAAACTTATTATTCTTTACAAAAACTTAAAAATAATTAAATTAATGAAATTTTATTTAATAGTGATTTATAAAAAATTTATTACATTTAGTATTATTTAAAGAATGCAGATCACGTGTCTTTCCATTCCCATTGCCGTTCCAAATAAAGAAGGAAAAAATTTCAATATGTGAAAGACAAAAGTGGGAACACGTTTTCTCTAGCGTACCCTACCGTTCTTCACTAGTCTATGTCCAGATTACCAGGTTCTAACATGTTTGGAACAAAGCAAAGAAAAAATACGAATAATAATGTTTTTTTATATATTTTATGAAAGAGAAAAGGCTGAAAAATAAAAGAGAGACATTCACTTCTAAAACAAAAATTCAAATTTTCAATTTTTTTTCCTTTAATTCAAATTTTAAATCTTTTTGTCCTCATTTTTCATTCGTTGTTCCAAATACAACTTAAGTTTCACAAAAGCTTTATCATGATACGAGGAATAAAAATAAGAGTACGATTTAAAGAATTTATTTATAATTTATTAACATGATAAAAAATTATACTATCATTAATTATATATTATCGTATATGATAAATTTTTTACTTTTATAATAATTACTTTAAAAACCATTTTTGAGATTATTTCTATATAAATTCAACTAAATTTAAAATTAATTTATCTTTTAGAAACTTATAGGTTTATCTTTCCTAATAATTAATTTAAAAAAAAATAGTTGTTACCACTTATTGATGCATAGGAGTGGGAATAAGGCAGGCCGGCCTACAGAGGCCTACGACCTGACCTACATAAAATCTGGCCTGAACTGACCTATTTAATTAAAAGGTTAGGCTCAGGTTTTTTTAAAAAATTATTAAATTAAATAGATCAGGCTTAGACTTATTAAAAAGTCTTATAAGTGATAGCCGACCTATATATATATTATATTATTTTTTGGGTACAATTAATTTTATTTTTTAAACTAGCAGACTTTGATTACTCATTACTGCTCCGTAACTACAAGTAAGACTTTAATTACAATTTTAATGTGAGTCATGTGTCCCTTTATATTTTTCATTATTTTATTGACTTTCCTATTCTTGTTAATGTTTCCTTTTTCTTTAACTTTTCTTTTCTTTAACATTCCTATTACGTTCCCCCTACTCCATAATATTAAAGACCAATGGGAATAAGGCTTTTAAAAAGGCTACCAGGCTAGACTAGGCTTTTAAAAAGGTCAGGCCGAACCAAAATAAAATGATAGGCTATAGACTAGACTCAGGCATCAAAAATCCATCGTAAACTAGACTTAGGCTTTTCAAAGCCTGGCCTAATCCCACTCTGTTGATGCATAACATGCATTTGTTATGCATAACATGTTATGCATTTAAACATATTACATCATGTGTCATTTTATCATGCATATATTTCGCATCACTACTAAATAACAATAAAGAGAATTTTTAAAATTTATCAGAAATAATTTAAGAGAAAAAAATTAAAGGACAATTTATATGTATTTATAGGAATTAAAAACTTAAGTCTAAAAATAAAAATTAATAGCCTACCTTTTGTCTTTGAAAACTAATTTTTAAGATAAAAAATTAATTTCTCAAAACTAATTTTAAAATAATATATATATATATATATATATATTTTATAATAGAATGGAAAAAGGATGCGTGATTCAAATGTAATACAGTTCAGTTTTACTATATATAAAAAAAGGTGAAACGGGAAACAAAACACATTTCTTGTCATGTTGTCTATGGACCAAATTATTATGCCCATATTTTTGTCGATAACTATTTTTTTCGTAAAAATTAAAGATAATAATTATGTATCCAAGAACTATTAATTGGCTCTTATCTATGACACTGTAAGTATTTTAAGCCTTATTGACAACAAATTCACAATAATCTTGTATAGACATCCCATAAAAAAAATAGGCCTATACTCCCCAATTCCTTGAGGGTTTTCTTTCTTCCATATCAAAACAATAAATGATGGGTTTGCACCCCTAGGCAAAATACCATTTTGATGAAACTCATTGATTGCCTTTACAATATCATCCTCTTGAGTGCATTCCAACATGCCTTGACTATTAAATTAAAATTATAACCATAAACAACTCACATCTTATTCACTAAACTAAGTTAAGCCCTTGATCAATAACTAATTTGTTTAATAACTTCCCAAGAATATTTAAACACATGCGCTAGTGGACGGATTCCTTGAACCTAAATTATCTATTAAGTCCTATAATGGAATTTGTTAAGTCCTATATTGAAACACTAATTTCTTAAAATTGAGGTCAGACACTAAAGTAAAAACTCTTTTTTTTTTTATTTACACAAAAATCTCGACGAACATTTAACGCAATTCTTTGATTTCCCTCATAATAAATTGATTTTCTAATTTAGGTTAATGGTTATAAAATTAAGAAATAAAAAGTTTCATAACAAAAGTAATAAATTTTTTTGGCTAAAATTTATTTTTAATCCCTCTATAATGTTGAATTCACAATTTTATTCCCCCATTTCAAAATCTAGACATATTGTTCAACCCTCACTTGACCATCCATGGTTAAATGTTGAATATGATATGGACCATGGTGTTGTGATTTCGTGGATAATGTCATTCACAACTTCTGCACGTAATGGACGTTTTGAAGAGGTTGTGATTGTGTTAATCAAATGGGATGATATTAATAAAGTTCATAATAATACAATAAGAATATTTAGATTAAAGATAATACTGGATTAGAACATTTAATAACTTGAAACTTTTTTAATTATATCAATTTTTTTTATAAAAAAAAACTGCAAGATAAACACGGAGAACACCATTAAGCTCCAAAACATTGAAGCTACCAAGGATTATAAAGGCTTTTCCAACTTCAGCAATATCTGTAAATAACATCAAGAGTGCTGATAGGTTGAGTGTGAACAAACCCTGTTAACTAAAGCATATTGGATAATTAAGTGTACTTCCTTATTGTTAAAAACAAAATTTTGTAGAATATTAATTGAGGGGGGGAATACAAGAATTAAGAAAATAATAATAATAATAATGATTCAAGAAAGCTGGGTTGCGATAGTGATTCAATAAATAAATAAATAATAGCAAATGATGTTATACAATGTTGTTTAACTTGTGTTTGACCTTTTTTTTATTCTAAGCAAAACAACTCGTGACTTTGCTCATTTTGATATTGGTGTAGGTATAGTAGAAAGATAATAAAGAGGGGGTAAATTAGTTACAAACATTGATGGGTTGAAAAAAAAAACAGAATAAAAAGAAAGGTGTCAAGAGGAATATTGCAAAACATATCCTAAAAATGTTGCTTGAGGTTGAAAATTAATTTCAACATGCAAATAAAACCGTAAGAAATCTTGTTTAATGATTGCAACTACAAAAAGGCTAAATTATGAATGCATGTATACAAGACTTGGAGAAGAGTTATACATGACGCATATTACCTTTTCATGAGAAAAAAGATCCCTACACAAATTCTGGTAAGAACTAAACCTATGCACTTATTCATTGACAAGAAGGAAGGAGTGCAGCTGAATTGATTAAGTCTGATGCAATGAGTTATTATAAATTTTTTAGTACCTATTTTCAATTTCTACGAATAAAAAAAAATTCACTCACGAGACATTTCACCCATGTATGTCATTTGTTGTTATAATAAGTGTACAAAAGGTATTATATATATGTCAGTTCGTTGTGCTTTCATAAACTTTCTTCACTATGTTTTCCACCCTTCTTATGCACCCAATATCAAGATCTTCCTAAACAAAAAACGTCGTCTTGATGATCCTTTTTCACAAGTCATTTTCTTTTCTCCATTCAAATCTACAAAGAATCATGGCACATATTAAACCTTGACCAATTAACATTTTTTTACCATGACTTTAGTGGAATCATGTTTTTAAATACATATAGGAAAGGGGAGAGAACAAATGATTCAAGTAAGCCATCAATATGTTTATGGACCCATGTTATGTCTAACAATTGATCCATAGCATAGGTTTCGGCCATGAGTTATCATCTTATGATAGTATTGGTATAATGTTGAAGGCCTAAACTAAATTGCACACTTTTTCCTTTTCCTCAAGGAGAGGTCACAGTTTCATTCCAAGATGTTTCCTTAGAACTTGGATTTTCCATTAATGTCTTAGGGTCAATTGGCTAGCTCAATCATTGCTCGCTAAGATCTAATTTGTGTATTAGGAGTAGTGTTACCAAAAGAACGTATGAAAAAAATTATTATTAATATAAATTAATTTAAATATACGCTTTGAGAACTTTCTATGTATGAAGCAGTATTATTGCATGTGCTGAAACTCACACTGTGAGGATGATTTGGGCCTTTTATTGCTAGATATGTCAAATTCTTGAGTTCCCTCGGTATATTTACTCAGTTAGAATATTAATATGACTAATTCATTTTTACCAATTACGCACATATAAATGAGTTTCATAATGCTTGTTTAAATTAAGTGGCATGGTTTTTTTACATTTCAATTGATAATTATAAATTAATAACTACCAAGTTTTGTTACCAAAAAAAAAAAACCTACCTAGTTTATATACGTGCATTACGACAAAGCTGAAATAAAGTAATCAAATGCTCAGTATAAAAAAGTAATAAAATGTTCTTAATGTCCTTATTGATAAAGTGATATAATAATTCAGAATGTAAAAATATATTCCATTAATCTATTCTATAAGCATTATTAAGTTTTGATAGACATTGTCAATGGATTCACATGTTCTTGTAAACAAAAAAGTTCACATGTTAAATGATCGACAAAAGTTAAAAGTAAAACAGTAAATTATTTAACAATTTGTTACATGATAACTCATCGTATATGCAAATATGCGATGGTACATATCATGAACACAAGATATATGCACAACTATTCTAGTGAAGCAATAAAATTATTTTGTTTTGGGCACAATTATAATTGATTTAATGCTTTTTTTTTTTTTTACTTTAATGCATTGGTAACATGATAATGAATTTTTTTTAATTTTCTTTTATACTCTAAAATCTCAATTCATGGCTATACCACATCTTCTACTAAGGTTAATAACCATAGGAAAAAAAAGTCTACATATTAATTAGACATATAAAAATATATCAAATGGCTAGAGAAAGATATACACATGAATCTGACAAGACCAGTTAATGAATATCATCTGTATACCCATCTTTAACCCTTGTTTGTTTTTGTTGAAATAGAATGAAAGGAAATAAAAAACAGAAAAATAGAATAAAAATACTAATTTTTATTATTTGTATGAGAGAGTAAAAAACTAGACATATTAGAAAACATTTCTCCCCTCCGAAGGCAGACTTGTATGTAACTGAGGGTGAACAAATACAACGCCTCATTTTAATAAAGTTACATATTTGTGTGTCAAAACTTTATGTTATGCACGCTTTAATCTTATGTGTTGGTATCCCTCAATTATTTTTACGTGAAAATAAATAAATGCATTCTTTGTTTTAATATTTTTACATCTTATTTTCATATGTTTAAACTTTTTTTTTTCACTTTTTTATATATTTATTATTAATATATTTACATATTGATTTATTAAATTTATTTTTCTAAATAAATTTCATTAGCCCCGAGTCCTAGATCGCACTGCTCCCGTCCCCCCTAAAATTGGAATAATATAAAAAAATTATAAATAATTTTTGTTAAGAAAAAATATTAGATAAAAAATAACATTTTTTAATTATCATAAAAATATTTTTGTGTAATTTTTTTCTTTTCACTCTCTTCTCCATTTACATTTATCCAAATAAGCATTGAAAATATTCATAAAATTTATCATTAAACTAATTGATAAAAAAATGTGACATAAAAAGACACGTTTATATAACCTTTTTCTTTCATGGAAAAAATATTAGTTTTTATCTAAATATCAGTTTAATTAAAATTAAAACAAATAATATAATAATTAAAGTAAATAATGTAATATTAAATAAGCCAATAAATGAGAACTTTATTCTTTCAAAAAAAAAAGTGATAACTTTATTAAAATATTTAGGTCAAAGATAAAAAAAAATTAAATGCTAAAAAATATTATAAATAGTAAAATAAATTTGTTTATGGAAATCAATCCACTAGGGTCAGTCTAATGGTAGGGGTTAGGATAGAATGTATGAGGTTTCAAACCTCAGTGCTGCGATCATTGTATACTTTGTTTGTATAATTTGTTTACAGAATACCGGTATTTTAGTTAAATACATTTACAAACTAATTAAATACTTCATAAGTTAACTGAAATAACATACTAAGTACACGCATCATAACCCACTAAGGTCTGACGCAATAGTGAAGAGTTTGGATAATAGGTATAGAATCTGTCATCATTATACATAAAAAGATACACATCATGTCAAATGATAAATCTAGTATAACTTATAGTAAACCAATTAGTCTACATATTTTATTTTTTGGTGCACTCTTTTTTAGTCTTTACTGTTTTTGTTGTACTAATTAATGTACATATAATGCTGAAGTACCTGTTCTTAGTTTCTAAGTCCACCTCATTACACTCGTTGATTTCAAATACACACTTTATCTAAACCCAAACTTAGGTTAGAACTTCGAAATCATTTCTCATTTGATTATCAATTGTTTACTTTTGACCAATAAAGATGACAATCCAAAAACATACTAAAGCCAAGACCACAATTTTTCTTTTGAGGAAAAACATAGCATAATTTCTTGTCATCTTGTAAAAATGTACATAACCCAAATAATATATAGATAAGGAAAAAGACAGAATGTAATTAACTTAGAATTGACAAGTTAACCAACTAACATGGCCTTTAAGTGAGCTAAAAAAATCCCAATTCAGAGGCAGAAAACTCACATTCCATTGATCTAGACCTCTTGGGCCTACACATTTCTGACAAGCCCATAAAACTATAAAACTTAATAACCCAAAAAATCTACATATAAATGTTTTTTAAAAAAATTGTTATTATTATTTTTTAGGGTCCCCACTCACTCACACTTGGACGAGAAAAAGATAATCATGAATCATGAGAGAGAGAGAAAGAGAAAAGAAGGTACAGGTGCACATGGTCAACAAGTACAAGAGATGCACCTGATCAGGCCACTCTCGTTGCAAGCCGCACACGTCTTGAACCCACCTTTCTCCGCGTACACCTTGCGCGCACCGGAACACTCCCCGCATAGCACGAACCTATGATCGTCGCACACGTGGCACACGCGGAGGTGGGAATCCACTGCGGGCAAGCCCTCGAGAAGCTTCTTGAGCTCGCCACTCTCGTGCAGCCACCTCAACTCCTCGGCCCCACCAATGTACCTTCCGTCAATGAAGACACGTGGCAGGGTCAACCCGGATTTGCGACCCGTGACCCGACGGAGCTCCGAGAGAAAACCCGAGTCCATGGACAGGTCGCGCTCGTCCAGCGCGACGCGGAACCCGCGCAGGATGGAACGCACCTTTTTGCAGTCCTCGAACGTGGCGCGGACCACGCGCAGGCTCGTGAAGTAGAGCACCACGCGTTGCTCCGAGCGGGGAATGGACGGCGGAGGGTGCGGTTGGGAGGCGCGTGGGGGGTCCTCATGGGCGCGTGAGGCAAGTTTGGGGTGAGTTGACCGGGCGCGGAGGAGCGAGTTGGCGAGTGTGACTCGGTGGAAGATGGAGGGTTTGGGTTTGGTGGTGGTGGTGGAGGGTTCATCTAAGAAGAGGGTTTGAATGTCTTTGAAAGAAGAACATGAGAATGGGGAAGAACGAGGTTTGTTCCAAGGTTGCAACATTGAAAATGGGAACTAAAATAGAACAAAAGGTTGTTTCTTTTTATTTTTGGGTTTTTTCTTTAAAAAAAGTTTGAAGGGGAAAGGTGGGGTTTTTGGAGGAAGAAAGAACTAGAAGTGGGGGGTGTTGGATTTTGTTTTGTTAGTTAGTTTGGGATAAAGGGTAAGATTTAGTTGTTCAAAGTTTGGATTTTGGTGATTGACGAAGGAGATGGAGAAGTGGGGGATGTTGCATTTTGAGAGAAGTGAAGGGGGTAAGGAGTGAGTGAAAGAGGAAATAGTGTGCAAAGGGGGGAAGAGTGGAGAGGGAGATTGTGGTGGTGGTTAAGGTAGTTGAGGGGTTGGTTTATTTTGCTTTTAGAGGAGGTTTACGAGGGAAAAGGGATGGATTGGGAGAGATTGAGATGGCCTTATTAAATGAGGTAATTATGGTGGCAATTCTCGTTCTGTGAGTTTTGAAAAACAAAAGTATCTAAAGAAGTCTTAAGTTTGAGTGGCATTAGATCTTTTAAGTAAGATTTTATATTTGAGACTTTTTAAAAAATAAAAAGTATATAATAAATCCTAATTACTAATTGCAGTCGGCACATGTTACAGAAGCAGTTATGTCTTTGTCACCTTATTATTAAGTATACATATTAGTTTGGCATAGTGAAGGAGCTTCCATTTATTGCACATGTCTCTATCACCATATGAGAAGCGGTTTATATTAGGATAAAACTTGGATAAGAGTAATTTTTCTATGTCCAAATACCATCATCGACTATGAAGAATTCGTATGATCGAGTATCGACTATGTGATATACTATCATGGATTTTCTATGAACAATTCATACAATTAAGTATCGACTATGTGGTATACCATCATTGACAGTTTTTAACTAGTTAGGTGTCTGATATGCAAATCTCTATGCAACAACGAAGACTGGATTAGCCATTGAATTTGGTTATAATGTAACTAAAAGAATAATATAAATGCAAGCAGAATTAGAGAATGAGATAAAATATAACTGGTGGGCATTAAAATAAAAACAAAATGCAAATAAAAAACTACGAATTGCGGCAGAGTGAAGTGAAATTGGCCATAAAGGATAGTTCATCAATACTCGAGAATGACTTTGGGAGGGTGATGTTTTGAAGCTACAAAGCCCATTTGCTCATTAATTGCACAGATCAACACTTGCTTGCACCATCCTCTCTACCAGCAGACACTGGCAGCCCAACCAACACCAATTAGGACAGCATTGATGCTTCCTTTTGTTATTATAATCATATTTTACTATTGTAAGTTTGAATAAGAGAAAATAAATAAAAATAAATGAGTGGGTACTAAGTATTACTAGTGTAGTACTACATAATATCACCAATGAATCTAGCTTTGTTGTTATAAATCACATGATAGTTAAGTTGAATTCCTATAGATTAAAAAAAATACAACATCCTTTAATTGGTATAAAATTATTTTAATTTACTTAATAATTTTTATATTGAGAATTAAATATACAACAATATTAAATACTCAAAAAAAGTATGGTAGATGACAATCTTAGGTCAAGCATAATTAGTTATACTTATTCCCTGATAACAAGAATAATAATACTATATAGGACTTGTAAAAGGGCAAGAGAATTCTTCATGTGATCACTTGGGCCATACGCAATTATAGCTAGATCAAGGAACGAGGCATGCTTGAAAGTACATCATCAATGGCTTCCAAAAGCTAAAGGTTTTGATCCACAAACACCAAGTGGGTGGATACTGAAAAGTTTCACATGGTAAGAAAAGCGAAAGAGAGGGAGGGAAGGATCCAAGATGGTTAACACTCTAAGAGCTAAGTCCAAACCACATGCAATGTTGTGACTTATCTAACATTTGAACAATCTAGATGCCCCTCTTTTCTTTTCTTTTTCACTCATGTGAACCAATATTGGGTTTTTCTTGATTGGGGTGCAGCATTTCTTTCCATCACACATTGCTAGCCTTGACTCAGTGACTTGTTACTCTGACCACTCAGGCACCCTTATGTTTTGACATTTAAATAAACATTTCACACTCACTACCACATTAGTACTCAGAACCGTGAGAAAATCTGTCTCGCACTATTGACTACACCCTGATTTGGTGTTTAGTATCACAGGCTGGCTGCAAGTGGAGTTTATAGGATTCCATCGCATCATTTTTTTAATCACTAACAAAGATGTGCCCTGGGTAAAAAAAACCCTGCTAGAGACCTACCCATTAAAAAGAATAGCTTAAGGACTTACTAGAAAATTTCTAAATAATTTAAGGACCAATTTCTTGTGTTGTTTTTTTTTTTTTTCTATGTGGCCAACAACAGAAGATACCAATTCCTTATAAATAAATTTATAATACATGTGTTCCACTCCAGCCCCATGTTCCTGTATCAGTCATCCACTTCAAAAGCTTACTGTAAAGTAGGCTAATTCTAGTATCCGTTATATCCTTGGCTAACTTAATACAAAATTGTTTTTAAAGTAGCACATTTTATTTGCCAAAAAACCATAGTATGACCACAACATTGACATCATGGCTGTGTTCTCTGAATCAGCCTTTTGGCACTTAACACAACACACAATGTTTTCCATAAGGACCATATTACCTACCCGACACCCAGCAAAAAAACTCCCTTACTACTTGCAGTCCACCGCAGCACCAATCAATTTTGTGGCAAACTTATACGGCACTAATACTTATATTTACGGCAGCAAACTTATTACTAATTTAATTTTAAAATTACAATTCAAACATAAATAACATGAGTTGTAACAAAAATACATTGTGTTTGTTAGGAGAGGTGAAAGTTGGTTGGGATGAAAAAACTTATATTGCATTATACTTATATTTACAGCAACAAAGTATTTTTTTTATATATTGAGTTGTATTACTAGCTTAATTTTAAAATAATTATTCAAATATAAATTATATCACTTTAAAATCAATTATAACAAAAAAAAACAATTTTACATCATAGACATTAATGTTGTGTTTGTTACCGTTGAAATTAGGAGAGGTGAAAATTGATTGAGATGAAAAACATTGAAAGTGAAAAGGTGCATTCCTTTGTTATGTTGAAATTTTAGGAGATTCTTATAAAATATCAATAACTAAGAGGAACACATTACTTTATATTATCAAGAAGGTTTTTAAGAATTTCTGAATTCATAATGATTAATCAAATAAACGCAACATACTCTGAATCCGTAGGTAATCGGTGACTTCATAATTCTTACCTCAGCCGGAACCTTTTTATTCTTTAATAGGACCTTCGTTCAGATGGGAGAAGAGGAAATTATATGTGATAGCTCGGTATACTAGGGATCATAGTCATCTTATATTGTGTTAATCTGATAGAGTTTTCATTATTTCCTAATGGACCAACATGAGATCTGTCCATTTAAGTACATATCATTTTATTTAATTGTTTAACAAGTTCACTTAATTTAATCACATAAAATAAAATTCACTAATCATAAATAATTAATATAATTATCTTATAATATTAGTCCACATTAATTATTGAAATAAAAAATTCCATCATGTTACACTTAAAGTAGGTTGAAAGAGGTAAATTGGTAGTGAATCCTACGTTAGCAAACCTTCATCTCAAATTGAGATGAAACAAGGTAAAAGTGTGGAAGGAGGAAGCTTTTTTTGTGTGGTCAAAATTGCCCCCATGATATTTGTTTGTAAATTTTTACTTTATTTTATTTTAGCTCTGTTGCATTTTGTTTTTTAAAAACATAACAGATTATGCTTGCATGCATAATCAATTATGTTACATTGTGATAAATAATTGATTATGAATGCAAGCATAATTGATTATACTAGGCATAATCAGTTATACTCGCTAGCATAATCAATTATGATTATGTTTTTTAAAATAAAATAATAGCATGATGTTGTGATGATTTTGTACGAACTCTCTTAAATTTGATAATTCATTATAAATTGGAGCTACTGTCAATGGTAAAACAGGTATGAGCTTTTTTACGATGTTTCTTTTTTTAATTTAGTTATCCATTTAATTCTTTTTTTTATTCTTACTTAATTAACTACTTTAATTTAAATCTTTTATCCTTATTACACTTTTTTTATCTCAATCAAACAATCTTATTTTCCATTCTCTTTCAACCCTCTTTAATCCCTTTTCATTCTTTTTCATTTCTCACACTTACAAAACTTGAACATAAATCAAATTATATTGAAAATATTCGAACCTAGAAAATTAATTAACCAAATAGAAAAAGAGAGAGAAAAAGAGAAAGAAAAAGATACATGCAATATTATCCAATCATAAACCACATGCAGATTGTTGACTTGATAATAACCACCCTACAAGTCAACACCAAAACTTGTTTCTAACTGGTTCTTAGTGTAAAATCTTTGACATTCACATATCAAACCTTGAAAGCAAATACTATCCTTTTCAGAAAAAAAGTGATATTTGCACCATAATGACATGTCCACATATAAGACAGATCAGTACTGCTGCTGCACGGCGGCATTGTGGAGGCTCGAAGTAGCTAAGGATTCTTGCAGGGCATGTCAGCAGGAAGGCAATGATGGACATGCCAAAGAGTAGGCAATTAACCTGAAAGAAGATTTTGACCATGTTTTCAAGGGCGGAAATGGATCCTCTCCATTTCTTTTTAACTCCATTTCATAAGCTTTTAAGATAATGAATAAAATATAGATGATATGCACCTTAAGAGGTAACATTTATTATCTCAAAAGTTTAGTAACGAAAGAAATGGAGAAAAAAGGAAATGGAGAGAATCCAAACTCGTCATGGACTTTAGAATCAGTGATAACTTGAACCTTGTCAAGGGATGTAGATTCAAACATAACTTTAAACTTGTCAAGGGACTTGGAATCACTCAGACACCACTGTATATAACAAGAACAGAATGAGTGAATGACACAGGAAATCTCAAAAAGGTAAATTCTAATAATAATAAAAAAACAAAGGCAACAAATATATCATTTATAGGCAGCGAGTGATTATTTTTACTTTTTTCAGATTACTAGGAAGTTGTAAATGGTATAGTGGTGCTATGATATGGTCTCATTGTCCGTTTCCTATCTTGAAGCTTCTTCAACTGGATGCTGATAAAATAAAATTAAAACTCACTAGAATAAACCTCTACTTCAGTCATTAATTAATGTCAGTTATAAAATGTAGTGAGAAGGGGCTAAAGTGAATGGTATACATTTTGTAACATTTTTCAAAATTGGAAAGTAAAGTGAAAGTTTTATAAAATTAAGAACTGAAGATACCAAACACTTGCAAACTCAATGAGCAAAATGCAGTACTCTGTCATTCTTTGGAGAAAATCATGCATTGTGTGAAAAATCAGAAAACACATTCCAGGAAGGTATTCTTACAACACCTACACTATTAATTAACCTAAAACAATCTATAGCAAAAGCTCTCACTTACCAGTTACCATGCATTATATTTTCTTAAATTTCATGTAACAAATTTGGCACACTTTCCTTTAAATGTTGCAGAGGAATTTCATTAACACGCAGGACATCTTTAATTGGATTTTCATGCTAAACTCTAAAACAGTAACTGTGATTTACATTTGCGCAACAAGTAAGAGAGGATATTGAAAACATAACAGAACCAACAATTATTCATGGTAGCGAAGTAGAAACCCAGAGAGACTGATCAAGCTATTATTATGGAAACAAAAGAACTGAAATTAATGTACCACATTTTTATTAGTTGATGATATAGAAACAAACATAAAAGGAAAGAATCGGAAAAAGAAGCAAAAAGAAAGAAAGAAGCATATATATTTATATAAGAAATTAACGATGGAGATTAAAATAGCACATGCATGTTAACAGTAATTAATTGATAATAGAGAAAGAATGATGGATGGGATGGAGAAGGAGAAGTGGAGAAGAATACCGTTTGATTTGCACAGAGATAGCAAGAGCTTCACGATGCTGAACAACCTTTCACTGAAGCGCAGAGTAATGAAAAAAAATTAAAATATATTTTTTATCCTCATAAATGTATAAATGTTTGAAATTTATGCCTATAAATTTTTTTAATATGTTTTGGTCCTCACAGAATTATTTTTTTTTACACGAAGCAAGATTCAGACATTAATAATTTGTTTTTAAAATAAATATTTAAACATAAATCATAGTCCTTTGAATTAATTTTAACCAAATATCAATTTTACATAAAGGTTTTTGGTGAAAATATTTTAAAAACTCAAATACATATCAAATTACATAAAAAATACATAAAATTAATGATATCTAAACATCTTTAAATATCAAACATGACATTAATTTTTATTTAATTTTTTCTTATCACATCATCCATTTGTATATTTATATTTTTTTTTCTCTCTGAATTTCATTTAACCTAGATAAGTAGGTATTCATGTATTTTTTCCCAGCAATTAATCACATTGGTCAATTCGAATATTGGCACTTTCTGTAAGTTAATTATTATATTCCAATCCTTGTTGAGAATCACAATCCCATTTTTACTTTATTCTTGATAAATTTGTCAAAGTTTTAACACACCTATATAAACGGAGATTAAATTATTTTAGAAGTTAAAATTACTCTATTCTTTTTTTTTAAAAAAAAAAAACAGAAAACTCAATTCGTTTCGACATTAATAATATCATAAATACATTGTGGTATGTAATCAAAGACTTGGTGATCAACATCAATATTTACTTTTTTTTTGTAGTTAGATAATTTTATAATCAATATTGACTTATAATAAAAAAGTTATATATTATACTAAATATATTTTAATAAATATTATTAAAATTTTATAAACCCAATTTACTGAGTATTTTTTTTTATATAATTTGACTATTAAACTACTGCAATTTTACATTCTATGCACCTTTACTTCAGAATCTATTTTAGAATCCTTCGAAATCGAACACAAGATATAAGATCGTGTGTAAAATTGTGATGTTCTTCCTTTCCTAGTAAATGGTATTGGCCTTTCTCCTGCGACGCACTCATAACAGGATTCGCATCAATAGAAAAAGTTGAAATGGAAGCAAATAGTGGAGCAAGCGAACCCAATTCGAATGCAACCATAACCATAAACGTGAAGTTCAGTGGCGTCTCTATACCCATCTCAATCTCACCCAACTCAACCATCAAAGACCTCAAGTCCCTTCTTTTACCTTCCACCAATGTCCTCCCTCGTGGCCAAAAACTCATCTTCAAAGGTTTCACCTTTTTCTCTCTCTCTTTCTCATTATCATTCAGCACTCATAAGAAAGAAACCCCTTTTGTTCATTCTTGTTGAAATCAATGAATTATCTAACAGGAAAGGTTTTGGAAGACCCCATGACTTTGACTGCATCCAAATTGACTAATGGATCCAAACTCATGCTTGTGGCTTCCCAATGTTTATATCAAGGGGTATTGTATTTGATTATATTCACCTCTCTCTAATCTGGAGTGTTAATTGATTTTTTTTTATTTATCTATTTTGCTGTGGAGATAGTGTTCATTGTTTTTTTTTCTCTGAAAAATTTAGAATTTAGATACACCAACATAACAATATAAAGTTTTTTTTTTTAATTATCATCCAATCATAGATTGTTAGCTTTTGCAATAACTACTTTGGAAGTTATATATAGGGTGATCTCTAATTGGTTGATGTAAAAATCTTTACACTTATAATGGCAGTGCATAAAAATTAAGTTCAAAATTTTAAGCAAAAATAAATTCAACTATATCATGGCATGATAGGTCGTAAACTATGCTGTATGGTTTCATCATTAAGTTAAATTGTGGCTTTGTGATTATGGGGTAAACAGGGAAAATGTTAACACAATTGCCTTGCCTAGCTGGTTGTGAACAAACTAGATGGATCTTTTCATATGGGAGATGAATGGGGCTAGTTAGAATGGTTACACAATCAGAACAGTTTGATGGGGTTTATCGAGCTTCTTGTTGAAAATAAAATTTATGAACATATATGTGGTGGTAGAGTTTGCCTTTTGTTTATATGGCAATCAGAAAAATGCAGCTTGAATTCAAATTTCTTTGTATAGGATGGTCCTGTCTTGAAGAAAGCTCAGGTTGTTCCCAAATCGAGGAAAGATGGTCACTCAGGCTCTAGCAACGACATGAAGAAAATTCCTGTTAAGAACCGGATGGAACGGTGGAAAGCAACAGGAGTTGTGGCATTGTCTGAATGCAACTTGGAGGTAATAAACAGTTCATAGTTTTATCATATATCCTACTAGATAGATTCTTAGGTTTGATGTCAAGTAGAAATTGAGAGATGAGGAACAAGCTAAATTTACTTAATGGCATGATTTTGAAGATTTTTTGGATTTAGATCCTAGTATGCAATTGCTAACAAAATGGTATGAAATTATCTTCTTTTATCCTTTTTTCCATGTCATATATGCTTCTGGAATGTATTTTGCAGTTCACATGTCAGGAACGTGTAGCGATTTAGGGTTCACTTATTTCAAAATATGGCATTATTGGAGCCAGGCTATAACTTCATCTACAAAACAACCCATCAAAGTATTATAATTCATAGTAGATGTCTTTTTCCAGTATGAGAAAGTTCTTGGTGAAAGGGAAGTTTCCATTCCGAGGCTAAGACATGTCACAAGCCTTAGTTAGAGTTTTCGATGATGCTAACACAAAAAAAGTGAACTGAAGACCTTTGCATCAATGCTGTTTGATCCTACCAATTTATCTAACTGCCATTGGCTAATTCATAGTAGTTTCATTTGATTATGTATTAGGAGATTATTCGTGCTGTACAAGATGGATCACTGATTATTTTGGTAAAAATTAAGATATTTTTTTGTCTTTTTATCCCTCTAATTGTTCGTTGTCCAGACCGGAAGAACTTCATCCAGTTACGGCTATGTGTTAGATCTCTTTTGTCCATTATTTTAACTACAAAATATCTTATTGATCACACAATAATTTACCACAAATCATACAGGAAAAAGGATTACCATACCTTTCCTCCCTGAAGGCAATTGACAGAATAAATCACTGATATCATGTTCATATATGGGCTCTCAATCTTACACCAGATATCTATTGAGCTCAATATGCTTTATAAGCAAATAATTGGAGTTCCAAGTATTACTCAAGTTAGTCATTTTAATTTAGGCATAGAGCTACAAAGCATCATAGAACTGCTAGAAGCTACATTTGCAATTTTGCTTGTCATACATAATATATTGTTATTAACTGTCTAATACCCTTGTTCTAGTAGAATGATAGATTCCAGTATCACTGTTCATTTCAGTCTTGTAGTAAAACCTAACATAACTCTAAGCAACAGAGTGAGGCTGTGAGCCAACAAGAACATGTGGGCTATGAATCAAGGAATTCTAACAGCTCAAGTTCTAGGTTGTAAATAGAATTTAACTAACTGTAGAAATTATTCATGAAAGGCCAATAATAATGTTGACTAGTCCTTTAGAGTTAACCATAACCTACTGTGGTTATTCCTGATAATTACTCTGCACCTTAGTGAATCTAGAAAGGAGAGGAACTATTAAAACAGCCAATAAGGAAATGGAAAACCAGGGAAAATAAAATCAAATTTCCTTTTTATGAAATTTAATTGATTTCAATTGTTGTATGAATTTTCTTCTCATTTTCCCTAGAAATTTCAATTTAAATAGGCCATACCTGATGAAGTGTGGGTTTGTGGATCTTCTGCAAGAGTTCTAGATTGCAACAAAAATTCAATTAAAAATATCCCCAACGAAATTGCGCGTCTTACCAGTCTAGAGGTAAGCTGAACTTCTCTCTCCCTGTCCGTAGTTTTTTTTAATACTATTACGGTAACGAGGTTTGAATCTAGAAGACTAGAACCTTATGCAAATTACCCAAACCTCCAACCACTTGGCCTGCCGAAGTGGGTATCTCTCTCTATATTTAGTTTCTGCTACACTCAGATGTTTTTGTTGGGAGCAATATATAACACTGCTTGTTATTTTCAAAACACTGCAGAAACTATTCATCAATGCAAATGAGATAGTGGATGAATCAATTAGGTGGGAAGGACTAACAACTCTGAAGTACCTAACTGTATTATCATTGAACCATAACAAGTGAGTAGATGTTATCATTTACAATTTCAATGTGTTCCTGCTTGGCTTTACTTGCATCAAACAAAAAACAAATATATGCAAATATTCCACAAACTATGGATTTTTGTTTGTCGATCCAAACCTTCATAATTTGCAATAGCTGGTTGCCTGGTCCCCTGCCTAGAGGTTGCTTGCAATGTGTCTTTAACTACTACCAAGTTACTAACCCTTCAGCTATTCTGGTTTTATGTTATTTTTGTTCATTTTGTTAAATTCTTAGTATATTTGTAAGTATGACTTCAGATTTTTTTCTAACCTTGGCTGCTAGATCTTTATGTTTCAAGTTGATCCAGATTTTTGTTTCTTGTTTCTTAATGTAATTTGCTTATTTAACATGACTTCTCTGCAGTTTAACTACTTTGTCGTCTGCTCTTGGATCTCTTACCTCCTTAAGGGAGCTGCATGTTTCCAATAATAAATTGAGTGGCCTTCCTAATGAAATAGGGCATCTGACACAATTAGAAGTTTTGCGAGCCAACAATAATAGGTATTATTTAAACCTCTGTACTTGATTAAGAATGGATATTTTTTTGTAACTAATGCAATTGCAAGTTTGGTGAAATCAGTAAAACTGTGTTTAATCATTGTCCTGCACTTGACATGTTTATTTGGTTCATCTATTTGATTTATAGGTGCTTGTGTACATGTTGCAATTTTAGGAATGAAAAATATAAATTCTTATTTTCTGGGTTATATTTTGGATGTATGGATATTTACTTATATACTACTTCCTCATAAAATACTCAACCACCCCTCTCCCCTGCTGTCAAACCTCCTCCTCAAATCCCTAAGTAAATAGAAAATATTACAGAAATTAATTGATTGATGTGTCTCTTTTTCTCAGGATAAGTATCGTTAGTGACTCTACTGGGAATTGCCACTCTCTTGTTGAGGTACAGTTGTTGGTCTTCTATCCTCTTTCTTATCTTTATATTCCTTTTTCAGAAGGTACTATCCTATAGAAAATGTATAAACTCTTAGTATACTTACCAAATTTTCTTGTGGCCCAGGTTGATTTCTCCTCAAATTTTCTGTCAGAATTGCCAGAGACATTTAGTAGTTTGAGCAATTTGAAGGTATCCCTTTTAATTATTTTAGAAGTTCTTCTCTCCTTCATAGGCATGTAATAAATTTGAATGTAGATGGTAGAGAATAAGAACGAAAACATGCCTAACTTGAGTTAATTTTTCAAGTACCTGGGAATTTTGCACACACAAGAAGGTTTAGTGGGGTGTGAATTCAAGTACAGCATTAGCACCCACGATTTTCCCATTAGATGGGAGATGCATGCAGTGTTATTAATGGCAGATGGCAGAAGGCCAAAATTCTGCCATATAAACATACTATTGCGCTTTATGGTGCCACCATGGTGGACTTTCCTTCATAAATTGCCTATGGCGGTTGGCAAAAAATTCCACCACATCATTCCGCCATGGACGCTATTTAACAACACTGGATACATCTAATTTTGGCATAGCAACCATAGAGTTGTCTGTAATTAACTATATGTAATATGTAAAATATATCAGTCTTCCCTACTTGGTTACTCATATCTCAGTAAAAATTGATATGGTACCTGTCCTAACTTTTCCTACTTTTTACTCCACCTTTGTGTCATCTATGCAGGCATTGTATCTTGGTAACAATGGGATGAAATCTCTTCCATCTAAGCTATTCAAGACTTGTCTTCAACTCTCCACATTGGATCTCCACAATACAGAAATAACAATTGATCTCCTTCGCCAGGTATGCACTTTTATATTTTTGCATTGTCTTTCAACCACAAATAATTATTTCATTATTTCATTTCAACAGAAGATTTATCATAGTTATGTCAATTCAATTGAGCACGTAAGGCCTGAGAAAGAAACAGTTAAGTGACAGCAAAAAATGCATGATTTTCTTGCAGTTTGAAGGGTGGGACAATTTTGACGAGCGCCGGCGCTCAAAGCATCAAAAACAAATTGATTTCCGGGTTGGAGTTTCTAGAGATTTTGATGAAGGTGCTGATAAAAACTAATAGAAATGATTTGTTATAAGCAATGCAGTTCAGATAGTCTTCATTAAGTTCATGTCCAAACTTGATGGCAATTGCTTATCTTAACCCTCTGGTGGCAAAATGCAAATAGGAAATTTGTGATAGGGTTGTTGTTTTATTGAGATTTTCTATAAGTGACTAATAAATACTAAAAAATGTTTGAGTACCCCTTAAAAGTTGTATTATTATTATTTTTTAATTAGGAATAGTGTCTCATTCTTTCAGCTATTACATGCCCTGTGTCTGTGGTAGGTATGATAAGGATGTTGCAGGTATTTTGGCTTTCAATCCATGGATATGATGTCTGGTGTGAAGGTTGGCATCTCAAAATATAGCTATAAGAAGTGTTATTGTTTCATCTAATGGGGGTCTGTTGGAAAAAAAAATTAATCAAGAAAACTTCCGTGGCCCAATTTAAATACTCGCTATGATCCACCTGTATAACTTTTGACCTTTTTTTTTTGGGGAGGGGGGGATTTTCACAATTTTAAAAGAATGAAAAATTAGAAATTTAGGGACCAAGTTTTTGTGCTATGAACACAGCTTATTTATCCCTTCTAGTGGGAAAATGTTAATTTAAGTGAATGTTCTTCGAAAACAGATACACTTTATTTTGTACCCAAATAAATATTTATCTATCATTTCACAAGTCAATTATTTTCTTCCTCTTAATTTTTAATTTTATTATCAAACTTCCTTGAATATATACTATTATTTCACATGAACTTAATAAATATAATTCAGTTATAATATACGTGAGTTTTAAGTATAATTATGTTTCAAATTGATTATTAATCTCATAATTAATTCAAGGGATGAAAGTATATAAAAAAAATCAAATGACTAAATTGTGGTGGTTAAACAAATTGCCTTGAATTTATTTTTTTCACTTTCAATTTAATATTCCGAAAATACACAAAGCATTGCCCCATGATTTTTGTTTTTGGTTGCAAACTATATAGTCTCTATTGTGGATTGTAGAGCTTTTTTTTGTTAGATCAGAATTGTAGAACTAATCCATGCATTATTCGTAAAATAATGTGTAATAGTTGTAGATTACAATATGAATCTAAATATTTAGCAATGAATTTGTAAAAAAAAAAAGGGTAATATAAATTTTTAGCAAGGCATTCGTTTCAAGGTATAATATTGAATTTTCAAGAATCACATTACCAAAGATATAATAACCAAAAATGTTATACCCGAAAATTAGATTTTAACATTCTTAGAGATATTTTTAAAATTTTAAAATATATTAAATAAAAACAGAAATTATCATTGAATTAAAAAAATAACTTATATTATTTCATTTTCGGCCCGAAAAGATGAAATAATAGTATTACTAATTTCTTGAAAATGAACAATATTTGAAAATAATTTTTCAAATTTCATAATAAAGGAATATTACATTTTCAAATTCACATATTTGAATTTGAATGAGTCCCTGAAAGTGAAACGAACACTCCAATATTTGAAAATTAGAGAATCGTAAGAGATAATCAATGATAGATCTATAACAAATTTTACCCGTAGTTCAGCTCCTTTACAAGCTACACTCATTCTCTATCACTAACATTGAAGTCACCCTTGCATATTTCACTAGTATTTTAACGAATACACAGCTTATATTTACATAATTTATAATAAAAACTTTTTTCGAAATATAAAATTATAATTTAGATTTACAATAAATAAAAAAGATAAATAAATAATTATTGAAATAAATTTAAAATATAATTCATATATTAAAAACTTTTTATTTATTTAAAAGTAAATATATATTCTGTTCAATGCATAAACTATTCTTGTGTCTTCTAAGGAATAATTTCCAGTCTTAATACGCATTCAATGACTAATTTAAAAATTAAACATACTTAAAGAGCAAATTGTACTAGTCAACTATTTACTTTGCGCCACATGAAGGGAAAATCACAAACAAACCCCAACCTGTTGCTAGACAAACGATGCATTTCAACAATCATAACACTTTCTAATCTAATACCCTTTCCCTTACATGAGAATTGGTATTAACCCTGGCCAACACAAAACGTAGCGACCTAAAAATGAGAAATAAACGAAGGATCACATGCAGCAGTGACAAATATGAAATTTGACACGAGCAATGGAAAAACATATAACACGAGGAACCAAAGAGCAATGGCAAAAATAATAACACGAGGAACCAAAGTTGCTTTTTCAATTCATATATGAAATTTGACATAATGTTGCCTTTGTGTATCAATTATGAATATGAAGCATGAGAGTCAAACATGCTGTCGTTTTTCACCTAAGTCTCAAACACACCTCTATCAAGATGAAAGCAACCTACTAACGGAAATAAATGGATATCTGAGGGATGTCGATGTCATTATCCTCATCATCCTCGCATGCCACAACAACGTCCAAATGGCGACGGTACGCAAGAATTTCAAACTTGGCTACTTCCCTTGCCAGATCTGCAACCTTTTTGTCCATTCGATCTTTATGCCGAGGGAACATGCTATTATAGAGCAGGCAACTCCCACAAGAAATACTGTAAGCATTCAAGCCCTTTGCCTTCAGCCACTCTAGAAGTTCCCTGAGGGTAGGATTGTCTCCGAGAATCCATCTATCCCAAACCGTCCAACTCATATCTTGATGCTTGATAATTTTCGGTGGAACTGGTTCAGCCATTGAAAAGAGAGGCAGTGCCAAGTTAGCAAATGTGTTTCTGTAGTCTTCAACTTTGTGCCCTCCATCCAAAACTTTGTACAGCTCCAGGCAGACAAGACCAGTCGCCATGGCAGTCGAGGTTGCAATTGCAGGAATGATCCGTCCAGCAATAAACTTGGCTTTAAGCTTGTCAACCTCAGGAATGCTGTAATTGCGGGCCCTCATGTTGGCAAGCCCAGCAATCACATCCATATGGTAGTTTGTGTCATCATCCTGCAGTGCAATAGCAAAATGGCAATTTTCAATTAATGAAAACCAACCCACAACTAAGCATATACAAAACTTAACCTCAACCAATCCAAAATTATCAAAAATACATTATTGACAAGATCACAAATGTTTTATTAAGAGAGTGAAACTAGAAAAAGCATTACAGTAAAAATTCAGTTAGAAATGAAACAAAGGAAACACGGACCTTCTCAAATTGAATTGGTTTCATCATGAACACTGGTGGAAGATTTGCCCGGCACCTCTCTAACTTGATTACTAGATCATTAATAACCGCTGCATCATCTATAGAAGCTGTAGAGAGACTGGTGGCCTTCTCATCTGTCACTATTTTCACATCTTTCTTAGGCTGAAAGTCAGGTACTATCACCCTATCAACAGCTTCAGCCATCTTCCTAGGGTTCTTACCCCAGTCAGGGATTGGGATACCAAATGTTTCTGCCCGTAAAATAGAAGCTGACGACACAAAATTTAGATGACCCAAATCAGAGGCTGAGAATTGTAGTGGACGAGGGAATCTTTTTGGTGCAGACCAGAAAGGAGCTCCAGTACTAGTTGCAGCATCTTCAGGAAAAGTATAGATCAACTGCTTCACCCGGTTAACAAAATAATCCTCAAACCTGTGGAAAAATAAATGTTTATGAATGAAGGACACAAAAACTAATATGCTCACACAACATTAATACAAGAATGAACAGAGCCTAGCATATACTATCAAAGGCCACATACTTTAGCCGAGCCCAAGTGATACAATCTTCAAAAGTTTCACACTTCTCCTGGTCTAGGCACTCAAGAACACGCTCCAAGTTATCCCTTGCTTGAGCATCACCAGCATTTTTCATTGCATTAGTATATTCACTTGGGTTAGACAAATATGCATTTACTTCAGCTGGAGTTTTCTCAAGCAAACCCTCAAACTCAGATCGCGCCCATGTCAAGCAATGGTCAATGTTGTGTGGAAATGAGTGTACAGTACACATTGGTGCCTGCTTCTCAGGTGGATCTCTTGATGCACCATAGTTTTCTGTCAGGTGGGGAATTACCATCTGCGTATTGCATTTGGCTCCCAGAGTTCCAGACTCAAGAAGAGGCTTTTGGAAATACAAGCATCTCTGATCAACATATAGTCTTGCATTAACATTGTCCAGTGCATTTACAACGACACTCAAGTTTTCCCAGAAGGTATCATTAAACACATTCTCAGTTTCAGTACCAACTCGATTTTGTAGAGCTTCAATATTAAAACTAGGATTTATAGCTGCAGCAGCTGAAGCAGCAACTGTGGACTTGGCCTGTCCAATATTCCAATCACGGAAAAGGAACTGTCTGCTTAGGTTACTCTTCTCTATCACATCATCATCAGTAATAGTGAGCTTCCCCTGACTTCCACAAGAAACTCCCATGAGAGCAAGATTTTTCAAAAATTCACATCCCAAAGCACCAGATCCAACAACAAACACTTTAGAATCCTCTAATTTCTTCTGTAATTTCTGTCCAAATACTGAAATCTGTGCATCATAACGACCATTTACTGGTCTGAAATCATTTGGGTCCACTGGCTCTGAAGGCAGTGACTCCACAGAGTCAAAGTAGAAGAACTGCAGAGGAAAACAAGTTAAAACCATAATAAATATCAAAGACAAGAAGCATTAAGGCCTGCTTTTTTCTATTTTTAAAAATTGTTCTGTTTTTTTTTAAATAAAAACATTTGATGGGCAGTTTCTTAAAACTGTTTTAAAAGTAATACCTCCTTTCTTCAGTTTTTAAAATAAAAAATCCAGAACATCTACAAGTTGTTTTGCTTTTCTGTCAAATTAGTTTTCGTAGCTGTTTTACATAAATAATTATAAAAAGAAAACACAATCAAACACCCTTTTACGTTCGAAAACAATTCTCATTAAAGAGGCACCTGACAAAACTTGACTTAACATCAATTTCAGAGAAAATAAACAAATATTTACCAATAATCTACTTCATTCCTATACACTAAGCAAACAATATATGATATGACCATTATATTGCGACTGTTGAGTAAGATGTCACACCACGCACTACTTCAAAAAAAAGATAAAATGTCATGGGTTTTAAACCGGCCAGTGTCATTTATTTATTTTTATTCTCTAATTTTGGCCTGTGTATCTAACTTACCTCTAGTCTTGCATTTGATTGGATCTGCACTCACATTATCATGTTTCTAGAATTGTCAAGGTGGGTGGAGAGATACTAACCCAACACCTTCTAATGCACAAAAAGAGGGTATATGATCACAGAAATCTTCCTAAAAAACAAATGGGCTATGGCTAGAGGGTGATCATCAGTGCAGGGATTGTTGCTTGATTTTGCTGTTTGATTGTTGAAGATTATGATTAGAAGCTATGAATTTTAAGCAGAGTACTTTCCTAAGTTTTGAATGTGTGTGTGAATCAGAAATTATTTGTATTTTATCAGCTATCTTTGACATGGCAGCACTATACTTTGGGGTGGGTGCCTCCCCACGTGACATCACTGGTTAAATCTAGGAATCAATGCATGATCATTTACAAAACAAAAGCACACGTTTTCCAGGGAAAGCTCACCTATGCTATTAATATTATCGTGTGTTCTATAGGCAACACATGCCTCTAGGTATTGGTCACTTTCTGTTGTTTAAGAAATGTACTGGGGAGAATAAAATTCAATAATCAGGTGAGGGAAGGAAAGGTGGTGCTACAAAGCTTCCACTGTGGCAGCACTGTGGCAGCACTTGTTATTGGTCTATTGTAGGCAGCCTTTACATTGCTTTTGCAAGAGGCTGATTCACAAATTGAACCTATGACCTCCCAGTCACATGGAGGTAACTCCAACCAAATGGCATAAGTACACTACAAATACAGAACCAATATCAAATCATAGTCCAAACTCCAGATAATTTGTAAGAAGCATGTTCAACACAGCTCATGCTAAACCAATGAGTAAGGAGTTGTCATTTTCAAAAACTAGACTGGATAAGTAAAATAATACTACAAAACAAACAATCAAATATCAACTGAAACAAACTGAACACACAATCAGCTAACTACGTAAAAGGGAAAGCAATTTCATCAAAAGATATTACATCTAAGTTTTGGTTTCACTTACACAATACCACATTTCAAAACTCAAAAATGATGAGCCACTAAAAAAAAAGCTTACCTGAAAAAGTGGGTAAAACTTCCCAGAGCATGCTTTGACAACCTCTTGTCCAACAATTCCACCAAACATGGCAGCCATAGGATTCAATACTGCCCTAGAACCAAAGGCAAAGTATCGCAAAAGTTTTGGATTTATGTCTTCTAATTTCCCATCCCTTAAGCTGTCATTAATATGACTAGCAACAGATATAAGCTTCTGTGCATCATCCTCTGAACCAGCAACAGGGAAGCGACCTAACTCAGAAATGAATTTATCCAAAGCCTGGAATGCTAAGTGAAGGAGAGGTGGGCGATCAAACTTCGAAAAATCACTCAGAAGAAAATCACCAGGATCAGTGATTGCTTCCTTGAGTGGCTTAAAGTTCAATACCTTTGGTTGTTTGACCTGCGTCACAATACCACCTTTCTCATACGTACCATAATTTGTGGTGTCTTCTTCAAGAGTAAAAGAGTATGCTCTAGCATCTTTAATCTTTCTTGGCTTTCCATCATTCAATTCTTTCATACCATGAACTTCAGAGAATACAACAAGATCTCCATCCTGAAACTCAAGCCTCTCATCATCAACACAGGATACTAGAGCAGGGTTGTCATTGCTTATGGATGCAATAATGCCAGTATGGGGTTCTTCACCATCCACATCAACAACAGTAAACTCAGGCCCAAAATCACAGAACACAGAACCAAAAAGGCCTCTAACTTCAGTTTTAATAAAGGCAATAGGAGGCTGATGACTGTGGCAGTAATCATTGAACTCAAAGGCTTTCTCAAGACTGATATCAGTAAAAACAACAGCCTACAAAATAGTAAACAAAAAACTGTAAATATATAATCAAAATAAACTTGGATACAAATGCATTTATGGTTGGAAATAAGGAGACAAGAATCCAAATTTCATTACACCATCACAAACAAAAATGAAAAAATCTTAGCAATATATTACTTCAGAATTATATTACAGATCAAACAAGGACACATTTATGCAAAGGGGCAAGAAACAGAACATGTAGAATGACAAGTCTATCACTGATTAATTTACAAGTAAAAATTTATATAAGAAAAATGCTATACAGCAATAATTACTATCACTAGTGACCTCATTTGCAGCAGCTACATAGCTATTTCAAAACCTAGGGATATAAGAATTAAATAATTAACAAATAATTTCTGTTATGACAGAAGTGAAGTGACTAGTACTTACTAGTTACTGACAAAGAATGACATAGCAGCCCTAAATATAAATACATTGTAAGAGAAAATAACATGAAATTCATTTTAAAAGGAAGGGAAGATTAGACAGAGGAATTAGGTACTTGGAAATTGGAAAGGTGTTCTTTAGTCAGCTGAGTAGTCAAGCTTTGTACAATCACTGCATTGTTGAGCTCCTGCAGCTTACTAACAGAAGCTGCTGCCCTGTTTTTACCAACATCATTCTCTGAAAACACAAAGTTACTGGATAGATCCCACAGCTCCACAGTCCCCTCATCATGCAAGGTCACTGACTTGACACCAGCAAGAATGAGATTCTTAGCTGCAGACAGGAAGTAAACTTTATTAGAATTCAAAAACATGATTTAATATTATAGATTTAGCACTATCATCTTTAAAGCTTGAACCTAAATATCACAACCATAAAAAAAAAAAAAAAATTCAAGTCACCCAAAAGTAAGTTAAATAATCTCTTGATTAATTAGTCTAAATTACAGATGATAAAACTACAACCTAAGTTAACAACAAAAGATTTACAACTGTCAACTAGTAATCAAGGTTTCAAAAAAAGTCTACAAATCAAGGTTTTTGGAGTGATATCAAGGAATGCAACAAAACTGCTGCATGTTATAACTTATAACCTTGCTGGTAATCATTTCCACTGAAATGCATCATTATGAACAACAAACTACAAGTTTACAAACGGTGGCAGCGAGCTAATAACAAAATCACAAAATCAACCGACACATATCCCATTACCTATCAAATGATCGGCATTCTTTTGCAAGAAGCATCAAGCAGAAAGCTCCAACTCCAATAAAACTAACATTTAACAGAATTTTACCAACAAACAAGGCATCATCACAAATCGGATCGACTGAAATACAATCTCAATTCAAAAAACACCAAAGCAGCAAAAAAACATTCAACAAAAGCCAAGTGTCACAAGATTTTACCAATCTCAACGCCAAGACCCTGCATCCCGGAGACGAGAACGTTGGAACCAAAGAGCCTCCGCATGGTCTCTCGCCCATACACGGCGAGTTGCCGACTGTGGAGATCCTCATCGATGTCCGGCTGGTTCGATTCACCCAAAGCCATATCCGACGCTCCCTCACTCGCGTTTCCGCTGTTGCTGTTGTTGTTGTTGAAGCTCTGGTCGGTGCTTTCGTAGTTCTTCACCGTAGAATCGGCGGTTCTGGCAGCGGCGATCCGATTCTTCTTGAGAGAACTGCTGCTGCTGCTGCTGTTGTTGCTGTTGTTATTGTTGTTGTTGTTGTTGTTGTTGTTGTTGTTGTTGTTGCTGTTGTTGTTGTTGTCGTTGTTGTTGTGAGTCTCTTCTTCTGCAACCAGTCCTTCGCAAGGTCTCTTAGTTGGAAGCATATAGTGCAGTAGTGAGCTGCGACGAAACGCGATCGTGAGCACAAGAACAAAAGCAATCAAGATGAAGAGCCAACAATTAACGTCTCGATCGCGAAGAGGATCGAAGTCAAAAGAAGCGATATACAAAAATCGCGAAACGAGTAACGGAACAACGACGATGCAAAACCCTAACCCTAGCTCACGCAGCATGAGCGTGATTATAGTTAATGTTCAGAGAGAAGGAATGAAGATGAACGAAGAGAGAAGCAACGTACCGATTGGAACTTGGGTGAGAGGGAATCAAGAGAAATGGAACCTCTGATTGGATGCTGAGAATCGGAGAGAAAGTGTTTTCGTTTGGTTTTGTTATTGGATTTTGGGGGTTTTATTGGGTTTAGAGGGAGGGGTATTTATGGATTTGCAATGCTCATGCTAGTATTCTAGGGTTTCGTTTTCGAGTGAGGACAGGACAGCTGCTACTACCATTTTTTCTCTCCCAAAGAGAGAAGAGGACACAGTGAGAAGCGTGCAGCGAAAGATAAAAGTCAGAGACAGACTGAGAAGGAGTGCGTGCGTGACACGTCGTCGTTTTCGCGTGCACTTTGATATCAATCGACGACGCTCGCGTTGGGTTATACCGCGCGTACCGTGCTCCAACGGGCACCGGATTTAGTTGGGGGAAAAGAAAAATCTAGAACAAACTAGAACTAGAAGTAATGGAAAATGAAAATAGTTTAGTAGTTATGTCATTACGTGTTCTTACATTTTACTCCCTCCTATTCGTAATAATCGCCCTTAAATAAAATTATCTTAAAATAATTATTTTTTCTTTATTATAACATTAATCAATTTTTTTATTTATATTTTTTATAACATTAATGATAAAAATTATAAAAACAAAAAATAAATTAGTAATAAAAAAATTAATTTTATAAAATTATTATTTATTTATTAATTTTTGTAAAATAATATTGGATGAAAATTACAATGAGACAAAGAGAAGAGAGTATTATTGCTTCTTCCTCTTCCCCAGAGTTGTTCTGTTTTGACAATAAGATTTCATGGACTTAATTAATAATAATGCGAGTAATTTATTTTTGGATAAAACTAAGGATTTTTTAGTGTTTCTTTATTGTTCTTCGATTAGAGTCTCCGATAATTTATAGTATAATAAATGTTTACATTAAATGTGAGGAGAAACTTTAACTTTAATTGAAAAACAATACTACTCCTCCTACAATAGAAGTATTTAAGACATCTAATTTTTGTCCTTAATTGATTTAATTATAATTATAATTAAAACAAAACTATGGTCAAATCGTGTGGTCCGAAGGCAGTGATCCATCCGGGCTCGGTAATTTGGGCACAATGAAGGAAAGACAAGTTGAGGATGATAAAGTGTTTTAAATTTTATAAATACATATATATATATATATATACACATTATAATTTTCCATAAAAGTAATTATATTTTTTATGATTAATATTATAAGTCTTTAATATCTAACAGTATTATTATTAGATAGTGAAAAACATTAAATCTTTAGTTTTAGTTTTTATTAAGCCATTAGATCATTAACTTTAATAATTTGAATGGTTATTTTTGTAATTTGATTTATTTATAACTTGAGATTAGACAAATTAATGTTATGTTTATTTGTTTTTAATATTATGCACGTATCTTTTTAACGTTATATTTAAATTATTTAAGAACAAATTTTTATTATAATTATAATAATTATTTTAATTAATCTTTTATTGGTTTATTATTATTAATTTTGTACATAAGTAAAGTGTGGGTAGTGGTGAGTGACCATTGCTGAGTCTTTGGACTTGAAGGGAAACGGTGTCCAGTCACATTATTCTAGGGGGTGCAGAAGCAAAAATGAAGGTGCAGGAAATAAATGCCTGGATTTCTTTTTCATTGTCATACAAGTTAAGCCCATCAAGGGTCTGAATAGAAAAGCATACGGCGATGACTGATGACACTTGTGAAAAATCTATTCAAAATTTGTCCGTGCAAATAACAAGAGTGAAAAAAAAAAAAAATCTTGCAGTTTCGTTTATTATTGATTTAATTTAATTACATTTTTCATCCCTTTAACTTAGGTTTTAAATTTCTTAAAGTTGATTAAGTTTTATAAGTAAAATTAGTGTCTAGTGATTTTTTTTACCAAAAAAAAATCTTAAATTACTATTTTTTATTCAAATAGCCATATTTTGAATTATCTTGTTTTTGGTGTTTATTGTAAATTTAGGATATGAAGTGTTTTTAAAAATTCAGGAGTAAAAAATTTAGTAGAAACTTCATAAATTTTGTCACATTTTATATTTGAAGAATTCTGCAAGATGTAAAATAATAATTTATGGATCTAAAAAATGAGATTTTTAATATCTTTGTAAGTTTTGAGTACTAGATAATTAATTGATTTAATTTATAAATGTTTTGAGTATAAATGACAATACGAAGATTCTAGGAGGAAACATAGTCAAAGTAACAAAAATTAGCTTAACCAGACTCATATACCTTAAGATTATGAGTTTAATTCTCCTTCTCAATGTAAAATTTTTATTAATAAGTAATACCGAATTCAATTTATCTAAACTTTTTGTAAAAAAAAAAAAACATAATCAAAATTTTACCAAATCATTTAATCTGACCGAGAATTGGTTATCAAATTGGTTCCGTCCACTGTCAAAACACATTTAATCTGACCAAATTATCGTTATTATACTTTGTAAATCATTATTTGGTTCAATGAAAAAGCGTTTTTTAAAAAAATTTACTCAAATTAAGATTTGATTTTGCTTCAAACAATTTAACAGTAATTTCGCTGAATATATTATTTATAATTTAGTAAATTATGCTCCTCTTTTTTTAAATTAAGATACTTAAACTACATTCTCATTGTCTCTTATTTAACAATATTATACTCATTTCCTTGAGAGATTAATGTGTTACAATTTATTCTATTTTAATGTAAACAAATTCCTTATAGTAAAATATTTTTGTCTTTTTATGCTCGAAATGATTAGGAATCGTTATTATGAATTGTAAGATTTCAGAAGATGAAATAAATATTTTGAGTAAAGTTTCAAAGCTAAGTCTTCAAAACGTATTTTCATCCACTGAAATTTAAAAAAAAAAATCATAGTATGTCACTCAAAATTAGTAGTCGTTGATATTAAATGTTAAAAGAAAAAGAAAAATAATTTACTCAGTAAAATAAAAAGACTCTCTTAAATTAAAATAAATTAAAATGCTGCATATTTTAATTTCTCAATAAAGAGAAGTATAACTTTTTAAATGAAACGTTAATGAATGGACAATATAATTTAAATATACTTATATAAACTAAACTCAATTTGAACACCTCAAAATGTTTTTTTATATACACAATTTATAATGCAAATTATCTTCATGTCGAGCTTTTTGCAATCAGAGCTTGGAGCCTAGGATGCAGCATGCTTGAGAGAAAGTTAATTGCTCTCTATTATGTTAAATGAACTCACCTGAATTTGTCTGTTTCATCTCTTCATAAGTCACCATCTTTCAATAATTATAATATGGATGCATTTTACAAGATATTCAATGTTTTGCAGCTTTGAATAGAAGCTTCTATCTGCCTTACAGTTCACGAAGCTATTCTATGTAAATCAGCAGACTACATGATTAAGTAAGGTGGTGTTGCTTGGAATATTATCACATTTAGTACATATTTGAATTATAAGATTTAGTACATAGTTGAATTAGCTCATTCTAATAAAATATTTTTTTACAACTTCCTAAAATAGGTTTTTTTTGGTCAAAAAAGTTTTAGAAATGTCCAGTGCAGATACTTTTCTAAACATAGACTTTGTAATCATAATGTACACTATTGACATTTATGATTGATGAGTAAAAAAAAAAAGAGAAAATGATTTAAAAATGAATCATGATAATTAAGTTTTTGTTGCTCTTACTCGTAGCTCCACCGGTTGTTTTATATAATATGCTAGCCTCTATTGTTTATCCTTTTTATTTTTCAAATTTAACTAACTCTCAACAAGTAATGTAATGTTTGAGCATTGAGACATTTAATTAAATGGGCATAATCCTTTTCAACGAGGCAACAACCTGTGTAATGTGACATCTCATGACTTAATCTGAAATTGTCTCATCAACATAAGTCATTCCAAACTTTTAGAGATAAAACTTGACTTGAAAACGTTGTTAATTGTTAATTTTGACTATTAGTAAGTGATTGTCATACAATTTAAGTTTTGTCCAGATTTAATCCAAAATAAATTTTAATTCAATAATTCTACACTTGAAAATTAGACCAAAGTTGATAAGGTTGTAATTTTGTCAGATTGTGATGACTAGTATTAATTAGTTAGGGATTGACAAATAACATGAGTTCTCTTCAGATCTAATCCAAAGTGAATTTTGATTCCATGGGACCATTTCAAGCAAATGCTTTTATTTGTTCTGTTAAAGATCTCAGAAGAATGCGAGATGCCTTGAACCACATGACATGTGTCAGAAGCGCATATGATTAAGAGAATGCATAATTATTAATTAATGTTAACCAAGAAGGTTTTTTTTTTCTTTCTCAGTTTTAAACGTTACAGTATAACAATGTTGAGCTATGAAATTTTTTACAAAACTCAACCAGTTGGAAAAAATCAGTAAAAAAACAGTTGACTTTTCTTTTGGGTTAAATTAATTTTTTATCCTCTAATTTATTTTAATAGTTGATTTCATCCTCTAATTTTATTTAGATTCAATTTATCTTCTAATTTTTAAAATCATTTCAATTTGATATTACTATCTAAATTAATTTGAGTGATCATATCGTTTAAATTTAGTCATATTATCTAAATATACATTTTGTGATGATTTAAGATTGTCAGGAAATAATTTTAAGCCATCCCAAATACAATTTCATAAAATCGTCGACCCAATTTAAAGGGCATGATCAAATTGAATTAACTTTAAAAATATTAAATATCAAAATTGAATTAACTTTAAAAATATTAAATATCAAAATAATTAGAGGATCAAATGAAACCTAAAAATAAAAAATAAAAAGTACTAGTAAACTAATTTAACCTTTTTTTTCAAATGAAATGAAATTTTATTCAAATAAAGCTATAAAGAATATAAATGAAATTTTATTCAAATGAAAACTTGAGTGGCATCACTACACTCTAATCATCCATTGATATATTAAATATGCGCAATTCTAAAAAGTTAATATTGTAATATTAGTTGGTGTAAAAAAAAAAATTCTTACCGGCCACCGTAAAGTTAGCAGTAAAAAAATAAATAAAGGAAAAAAAGGGGAATAAAGTGTTGTATTCCTTATTCGAGTGTCACATTCACATGCACCATGTGCTGCCTCCAGTACATAACATTACAATATGATATTTATGATTTATTTATACCTTAAACTTTTATATGATTTATTTATGAATTCCATCAAAAAGTGCCAAGATCAATTCTAGGCAGAACATCATTTTCTAACTATTATGCTTGAACTTGAACAAGCAAGTTCAGTTTATCCATATGTCCGATTATCTCATCTATCAAGATTGAGTTATACGATGACCTTATCAAATCAAAGGTCCTTGATGTGATCATTACTTTCCATGGAAAAGGCTGTCTCCATTATCATATGTAATAAATTCAAATAAATGCGATATACTAATAAATAGTTAAATACAGTTCCTCCATCTGGATATGACTTGAATATAATAGTTCATGATGAGATGTATGTGTGCTTGGTGCATTACTCTCTTCAATGTGCCAAGCATAGAGTGAAAATAGGTTACATCGATCTGATTCATAAACGATGACCAGGTTGGATATATCAAGAAAAATGGGGACATGGTATTTGACAGTTTCACAACTAAAGGAACATGATATCAAATGGGGCCCTTAGGATAGCAATGATACGAACAAAAGATCCTAGTAGCTTACAAATGATGTAATGTAGGCCCCTAAAATTGATTTTTATTATTTTATTATTCCTTACAGAATAATCCTAGTTTTCATAAGGTAATGTGGGTGCCACTCATAACCAAACAATCTGAAACGTATTGTGATATTTCCATCATTCAAGTTGACATCATAATAAGAGAAAAAATAGTAGATTCATGATGGTACAAATTGTCAAAAAGAAAAAGAAAAAGAAAAAGGAAAACTTTACACCTTTCATTACTGTTATAAAAGCATGGGGGACTCATGTTTTACGTATAAACTATGATATGAAGATCCCTTGAGAATGGGATCTTTCTTTGGTATCAAATCACTATCAACACAAAAGAAGTTTACCTATTGTAGTTGCTTGGTCGTAGCAATATGGCCAAAATTTCAGAAAAATGGGGGCGTTTTGAAGGGGTGTTGTTCCAACACTTTGTCATGAGAGACTTTAGAGTTTGAGGGCAGTCCTTGGGGATTTCAGGTCTTAGGCCACAAGCAGCAATGCCAACTGCTGCTTGAACTGGTGAAAATGCAGAATATGCTGCCTCACCGGTTACCATCTCCCAAATTACCATGCCAAAACTATAAACATTACTCATCCATGTCTCTGTCACACTCTCTGGATCACCAGCAATTATCTGTTTTCAAACAAACAAAAGGGCACAAAAAATTCATATACTATCTCACATTCATACAAAATATATAGTAAAATTCCTACACTATCAATCAGACAAAGCCAAGGTGCATGCACTTTTGTTAGAAAAACTTTCTGTGTTCCTATTGAAGCCTTGTTTCTATTTTCCTTTAGAATGTTAGGGAAAATAAAATTATAAGGATAATTAAATTAGTCCTGGTAAATTGTAAGCATTTTATTTTTTTGTTATTCTGTCATTTAAATTGTTTTTCCCTTTTCTCACTGAAAGAACAGTTTTACTCGATAGTTTTCATTCATTATTTTCTGCCTGAACACAAGGTATGAATCCATGCAGCCTACTTTATCAATTGGACAAAAATAAGTACAATAGGGGGACAGATCATGCTTAAGGATTAAGGTGTGTGGGCTCCATTTGAAATCAATTCAGGTATAATTAGCATCACACAGCACAATGCTGATTTGTCTAATGATATACAGTAGTGTTTAAACATAGGGATACATTATATAAAGTGAAAGCACAAAACAATTATCAAGACATGTTAGGCATGCTCAAACAATGATGCCAAGACAAGTGACATGAAATCTTATTTTCAATGTCTAGTTCTGCATTGCATTTTTTACATGCAATGGATCTAAACAACATCCACCAGGCAATAAAGCTAACAAAAATGTTACTCTAAGTTGCTTTGAAGTGGAACATATAGCAAGATAAATGAGTTCAAATACATTAGAATTTAGATTACACCATTAGTTTGAACAAGTGTAAATGGGAATAAAGTCATAAACAAAACCAGAGAGAGTGTGAGAAATAGAAAATTTAATATAACAATTTGATCCAACCTCAAACATTTTAAAGAAATGTTGTTATTAGACTGGTCAATATAAATCTTGTAGAGTTCCTAAAGGAATGATACTGAAGTATGATGGCTATATAAGCATTAATAAAAAAAATATTTCTTTGCTATGCTGGTTAGAATAAAATCTTATAAGCAAATCTTATAAGAGAATTATTTAGAAACAAATCCCTACATGGTAAAGCATGATTTGGAGCAGCAGCTTAAAAGCCTAAAATGTATTCCCAAATGCCATCTATTATATCTTTCTTAGATGTGATGCAGAGTCTAGGTCTTAAAGAAGTTAGGTCTTTAATTTTAATCTTCTATTGAAAGAAAACTTGAGGCGAGATATAGGGAATATGTATGTGAGATGCAATACCGAATTAAACAAGACTATGCAGCCTAATGGCCTGACATATTATTTTTCTACGTAATTTCAGCAATTGCTTTGCTAACTTGAAAAGAGTGTGATTAGGGGCAAACCTCTGGTGCGAGCCATCGATAACCATCAGTTTCATAATCTATTGCCTCTCTGACACTCTTGCAGGCAGTGACAATGCCCATATCACCCAAGCAAGCATTCCCATGCTTATCCAACAGAATCCTCTGCGTATTAAGATCTCCGTATGCAACACCGTGATCATTCATAAACTTGATCCCCTCAGCTACATCAGCTGCAATTCTTACAACATCCTTACTCGAAAGCTTCTTGTTCTTTAACATTAAGTCATGAACAGATCCACCTTCAACAAATTTTGTCACTGCACATAACCCATGGTTGTCATCTACACAAACACCACAAAACTGCATAATATTTCTATGCCCACAAGTCATCAGTGCCAGCAGATCTTTCCTGAGCTCAAACTCATAAGAGTTCCCTTTCTCACACCCTCTAAGCTTCTCAATGCCAACCCTTTTCCCCATGTACGTCCCCTTATACGAATTGGGCGCAATCTGTTCTACAAACTCAAGACTATCTGAGTTCAACAACCATTTTTCAATCTCATCCCCACCGGATTGAATAGTCTGCCACTCATCTATGACTACAAGAAAAGATGAACTAGGCAATGGCACACGAAGCTGAATATTTTGGCTTAAATTCTCAAATCCATTTCCACAATATGCATCCCCTCCATCTTCTTCAATCTCTCCAAGTCCTCTCCCCTTGGAGTTCTCCTCTTGACATCCACAAAGCCCAAAGGGCAGCTTCACGCCACCGGTTTTCAGCCTCTTCATGGCAATCTTGAGAGCGCTTTCAACCCGGGTCCTGACCAACTTATCTTGGCCACCCCCAGAAAGAACAAGAAGCAGCACAATCCCAAGGGTGAAACCTTTCTTCTCAAAGATCTGAATCTTCTTGCAGCAAATGGAGTAACCATCCAACGCACCCGACATCAAAGGCCACGAAATTGGGGAGTTGCAAGCAAATGTTAACTTGAACACAGACCCCTGAAGCTGGATCTCACCATCACACTCCTCTTGAATCAAAATAGCAGCCTGCTCGTCCTCTAAAGCTTGCTCCATCAGCTTCATGTGAAGAAACACATCCTTCACATCAAACCCCGCCTGAGAATAACTGCCAAATAAAAACAAATAAATAAATAAATAACACAAACTCTAGATATTGAAAAAAAAGAAAATCCATCACCGAAGTAAGTGATTTTCAAACACAACCAAAACAGTGTAACTGAATCCTCACATTAACATTCCCGAAAAACATTGTACGGTTCGAAACCAATCGGATCAATTTCCATGACACGTAGCAAAATTTTATTTAATCTTTTTCGTAAATTAAAAAACTTGGTAATTACATGTAACGTGGAGATTGACCATATAATATTTTCTCCGCATCCACATTCAGATTAGAACAGAGCTTCTAACACGGCAGAAGATAAACCCATTTCCCAAAGTAAAATACACAAAATAATAATAATAATAATAATAATAATAATAATTGTAGAGCTTCTAACTGAAGTGACCTTAAACACAACCAAACTAACATCAACACTCACATTCAGACTGGATCACCACCCAAGTTGAAAACTTTAGAGCTTCCAAATCAAAAGAAGCAAAACCAATTTCCCAAATGCAAAAACAAAAAGAACAATACTTAAATACACTCCTTGGATGTTTTTGGCATTGTTCTCCTATCAGAATTAGAGTTTGACCTCAGTGGTCTAAGTTGTTCTTTAATTCAAACCTTTATTGCACACATTAGCGAGATGAAACTCCAATTCTGGTAAGAAGATAGCACGGAAATCACCTATGTAATTGCATGTAATTTTTGTCAAAAAAAAAACGAGTAAACGCATCCCTGATGAACAGAGAGTGACCTTAAACACACAAAAAAAGTGCAACTGAATCTTCACTCTTCACATTGGCATTAATTCACATGATTCAGATTAAAAGAAGGCCCTTTTTATAAACCCATCAAAACTGAAACATCGCAACCGAAGCAAACACACGCAGACCCAGGTTGGGATCAGAACCTGAGAGGCAAGGAATCGTAGTGCTTGCGAATGTTGCAGACTAACTTCTCCGGGAGCTGGGAACCGGGGTAGAGGTGCGTGAGGTTGCGGAGGACGGTGGTCCACACGAGGCTGCGAGGCCCGTCGAGTTTGGAGGATTCGACGTTGATGGTGCTGTTGAGGGAGTTTTTGAGGGAAGCAATGGCTTCGGAGACGTTGCGCGTGAGTTTTTGAAGCTTCTTGTGGACGAGGGAAGAAGAAGAAGATGAAGAAGAGTCTCTGGGTGTTGTGTCCTGTTCGGGTCGCTGCATGAGAAGCGCGTGGTCCTCGTGGACGGTGGTGGTGGCGCGGCGCGACCAGCACTCCAACGCTGCGGCCATTGCAATGAGAGAGGATGATTCAGAAGAAGAATGGTGGTTCAAGTTTTGCAGTTGTTCTGACAGTGGCCATGTGTTTCTTCTGACACTACCAAATACGGAGATGCATGCTATTCCAGGATTTGCAGAGCCTAGTTTTATATTCAGTATTCTAACTAATATTTTATTTTTAATTAGTTTTATGAAATTAAGAAAACATAGCGACACATAATATAGTGAATTGGTTAAAACTAAAAAATAAATTTAAATAAAAAAAGATAAGTGTTCTTAATATACATATCTTTTTAATACTGAATAAGGGACTAAATTAGGTTTAAAATTGGATTAAATTGGACCCGTTTTTAAAAAGATTAAGCTATAATTTGAATTTTTTTAAAATAAAATGATAATAATTTATTTAGTTCCTAAATTATGCTGAATCCTTATATTTTTAAATGATAAATTTTTAGTTTCAATTGTATAAATATTATGACAACTTAATCCAATCATTTATTAGACATGTATGTGGTAGAGTAAGTGTGTATGTATCTTCCAAAAATCATGTCAAATTAGTTTATTTACATAAAAGTTAGGATTTATCGACTCAAGAACACAAAAACAAAATGTGGATTATATAGTCATGACCATTAAGTGTCATAGTTTAAAGACCAAAACGTGGTTATATTTAATGATTAGATTAATTTATTTACACATTTATGAATTAAATTGGTTATTTCAAAAAATAAAAGGATGAAATTGAGTTTTATTGATAATTTAAGGGACAGAAAAGTAATTTGATTTTATTATTATTAAAAATCAAATAAGGGTTTGATTGATTAACGATGAGATCTCAGGGATGGTTGTGATGTTTTGATCTCATCGGAGAATGGATGGAATTGTTGGATTTTGGTAATGGTGATAGGCATTCCGTGAACCTTTTGGATTCGATGGCGTCCTCCAGCTCCCGCAAGAACATCCATGCTGATGCCACTGACGACGAACAAGAACAAGAAGAAGAAGAAGTAAGTGTATATTTTCACCGCACAAAATTACTGAATCTAAATTGATTTTGGTTCCTCAATTTGAATCGCATTTGAGACGGGCTGATTTGTTTCCGTGTTGATGGTTTCACAGCTCGAGCACTTTGATGATTTCACTCTCGCTTCTTCGTGGGAACGGTGTGTCTCTGCGTGTTCCTAACTATTAATTCACATTGTTGTGTGTGTGTGCGCGCTCTTCTGTGCGTAGATAGAAAGAAGATGCAATTGGTTTAATTTTAATTTACTTAATTGTTGTTTATCGCGTTTCTGTAGGTTTATTTCTGAAATAGAGGCAGTTTTACGGGTTTGGATGTCTGATGGGCCAAACAATTTATTGGTAAGCATTGGAAATCATAGAGTTTAGCATAGTTGGAATGCTGCTGGTGTCAAATGAATCTTACTATACAAGTGTACATGCTTGTTTGTGATATGATACGATAAGCTATACAAGATGTTCAATTTGTCAAATGAACATCTTTTTTTCTTTCCCTAGGAAAAAGGTGCAGTTCTCTTGGAGGATGCCGGTAATTTGTACAAGGTGAAATCTGAAATGAAGTATGCCATGAAAAGTTACTGCATGGAGTTCTATTTCAAGACTGACCCTGATGGTATTTTTTTCTAGGGGGTGGGGTTGGGTAGAAATGTTTAGTAGGTTGAGGTTTAGGCTCAGGGAATTGTTGTTTAATCTATTTCTGTATCTAGTTGATGCAGGAAAACTTGCGGACTGGAATTTTGATTTGCATGATCTGCAGTTATGTTTTGGTGTAAAGGAGTTTTTGGTATGGTTTAATATCTTGTCTTGCCTTGCACTGGAATTTGAATTTTAATGGTTTCACTTAGGATAAGGAACCACTATTTGTCATGTATATCACTAGGTGATTGCTCCTCAGAGTGCAAGTGGTGTGGTTCTTGATGCGCCAGAGTCTAGCAAGCTCTTGAGTGCTATTGCAATTGCTTTGTCTAATTGTTCAAGGTAACTATTGTTCATTGCTTTTTAACACTTAGTGAGTTGTGAAACTTTAGAATAACTTATGTGCATTGGCATACTAGATGCAGCTTGTTTTACATTAATATTTGAATTTGTCTTGTCTCTTGTTTTTTAGTAGAGGAGTTACTGTGTTATGGGATTCAAATTCACGGTTTACAGGGTTTAAATAAAGAAATTGTTGAAATATCCAGTTTAGTTTAGGTAACTAAAGTGGATGTGCTTTCTCATAACATTGGCTTCATAGTTTATGGCCAGCATTTGTTCCAGTTCATGATCCATCTCGGAAAGCTTATATTGGAATTCAGAGCATGGGTACTGTATTTACTAGAAGGTTCGAAGCAGATCGAATTGGTAGTCAGGTTCCAGTAAAACTTATGCATTTGGAGGGGCTGTATGAGTTATTTGTATCTAAGTTTGTGAGTTCCTCTCCCAGGTTATTCAATTTAATATCTATTTATTTTGTGATGTTGGAATACATCCATTTTTAATTTGGTATTCCCTTGCTTTGTGCTTTTATATTTTGTTCTCTTCTTTGAAACTGAAGCAGATGCATTTAGTGCTCTGGTTCAAGTGGTTTACCATATAGTGTAAACTCTTACCCTAGGGGGAGGGATATTGTGAGATGAAATAAGTAATTTCCAATTGGTTGCATGAATGAATGAATAATCATTCAGTAACAGGGATAATAAAATGGACACAACTTAGGTGGTGTCCCGTTGGTGCTTTTGGTGTGGTTCTTTAATCAAAATTGGAATTTCAGTTCGGTAACCTGTGCATTAAAGGTTGGTTTGGATTACCGAGATGGAACTAATTTTGATTGGAGAATGACACCAAAACTACTTATGGTATTGCACCTAAATTTTTTTCCAATGCAACAGTTTTCAATGTTAATGTTTTTTTAAATTAATGTTTGCATGAAAGAATTGGCAATATTTTGTGAGCTTTCTAAGAAAGTTACTTGTGTGATTTATTGTTTTTTTTTCTTTTACATATTTTGGCTTACTTTACCAACTATGTTGACTGGACACTTCGCATGCACAATAACCTTTTCCAGTACTTAATCTTATAGCCAGCAGTTGTATGTAAACTTTTGACTTCATGTCTGCAGTCTGCACTGCCCTTCTAACTTTTGCTTGTAATAATTAATTTCCATTTGATATTGAAGGCCTACTCCACATTGGATCTATCTGTTCATAATTTCAAAGTCCGATGTGCAATGAAGCTAACATTCAGAACGCTTCCCTACGATGATGACAATATAAAAGATGCCAAAATTAGCAAATCTGGAGAAAATCTTACTGGTGAAATGTCCATTGGGACACAATGGGATGATGATTGTTCTTGGAGTGAGTGGTATTCTGCAGAAGATCCTGTTAAAGGTAAATTCTGGGATGTAGGGACTTGTATGTTGAAATAGCTATAGCTTCTTCTTGATGGGATGCTTTCATTAGATAGAATGAGTTTTATGTTTTAAGATTCATACACATCTTAAATTTGTGCATAAACTGTATTCATGCTGGTATGTAGAATCCAAGTTGGGATGGATTATAATTTACAAATAATGGAAAATTGGGGATCATTTGCAAGCATGACCAAAGAATTTTAGATGCATAAAGTGCTTTTAGCTATTTTCAATAGAATAGCCATCTTTCAGTTCTCACATGCTTTTGCACTTGTAAACTAATTGTGATGAAATTTTCATCTTTGTCATTAATTAGCTTTTGTGATACAAATATTAAATATTAATGGGATAAGGGTAAGATACAATTATACAAACTATGTTGAGGTCATTATTGTATTTTGTACTGAAAGTTCATATTGTAATACATTACCTCCCTCTACTTGGTTAATCATGAAACTATTAAGTGAGTATTAAATTTAATGGTTAGTTGGTCACGTGTTAAGTGATCTTTTCTTTTGTTTCTTCTGTTTTTTTCCCTTAAAAACACAGAGATATGCCTAAGTTCATATAACCGATAACATGTTTTTCTAACTCACTTTTCTTCATCCTATTTGCATGATTTTTTTCATCTATTTTTCTTGCCCATATGAATTTTTTCCTCACTCATTTACATATTTTTTTCCTATCCATTTTTTCGTTCATTGAATAATTTCACTGTCTAAATTTTTTGGTCGATTTGCATGGTTTTACTTGTCTATTTTTCCCGCATAGTTGAATAGTTTTTTCCTACTCATTTTTCTGTCCATTTTCATTTGTCCCTTAGATAAGTTTGTTTGGTGACTAAGGATATTTTTGGTCCTTTTAGCCTAGATTCTTTTTTTATTAATTAAAGCTTTCCAAGCTTCATTATTTTATGAAGCTCTCATACACCTATGCCAGTTCCGTTTCATTTATGCTTAGGCTGCATGCAGGTTTTGAACTGATTGCAATATGGTCAGAGAAGATGGTTGAAAGTTCTATGGAAATGGCTGAACTTGAAAATGCTTCACCTCATGAAGCTGAGAAGTGGTTGACCTCTCTAAGGTTTACTCCAAATTTTAAGTTGTTTATCTGTATAACAGAAACCAAAATTCTCATGAATAGTTGTTGCTTATGTTATTAATGAATACTTGCTGCTCAAAGTGTATAATAAATAATATTCAGGTTCAATATATGGTTTGGTTCAAATCAACGGTTAATTTACAACTGCCCAGGAATTTCATTTTATTCAGTACCAAACTATGTTTATAACACTTAGAATGTTTTGGTAGGTTATACTTCAATGCAATCATCATCCTTTACTTTCCACTTTTAAAGCATTCCCTAACGGTCGTTGTATAATTACTTGGTTTAACGAAAAGCACCAAGATTTTTTTAGTGGTAGTGCCATAGTGGCAATAAATAGATTTAATTAGTTGTTTATTTTAGGTACAATTACTTCTAAAACTCATAATCAAAGTTTGACTTCTTATGCTTTAAATAATCTAAGAAATTCAATTTGCTGTGGTATTTTTTTTACATTTAGACTTGAAGGTTCCAGTGGGAATCGGGTTGGATTCACATCTGAGTTGCGTCTTCTGGTTGATGCATTACAAATGTCATTTGAGGCACAATTTATTGAAGATTTTGTTTCAGGTTCGCATTTTTTTCGGTGCATATAGTTCACTTATTCAGGCATACTTTACATTTAATTGTTAGCAGTGCATTTTGGTATACTGTTCAATATTTTCCCTTCTTCTGGCTTGTAGCAGTTGAAAATCCAGGTCCTGATAATTTAAAATCAATGGTGATACCTCCACCAACAGTCAGAGACCGTGTGCTGAAAGAACTGTTTATTGAGGGTATGTAGCTTTTCCTCCATTATTTGCCTTCCATTTTGGGTGAATACTCAGGTTCTTACACTGTTGTTATTTTATTAATTGTTAAGATGTCCCACATTGGTTAAAAGTATAAACGGCCTACTTCATATAAGACTTGGTCAATCTTCTCTCTTGAGCTAGCTTTTGGGGTTGACATAGGCATATTCTATTTCTAATATGGTTTCAAAGCTTATCTTGTCATGATGTTGGATCTCTCTCAGATGTCTAATTTGGCAAACTTCTCAATACAATTGTCCTATCTTCGGCATGAAGGGGTATATTAAGATGTCCCACATTATTAGGAAAATGATCAGAATCGTATTGTTAATCGCATATTATCACAGGGACATGGAGCGGAGCAGCAACCCCTGCTCTTGAAGACCTCGCTGCGTCGCGCCTCGGTGTAGCAGCTGTTGCGCCATGAGTAGTGGCTGAAATTGTGGACAAAGGCAAATTTCTCGTCCGATTTTTTTAGTTGAAAGGCAAAAATACTCCTGAAACAGCGGTGTCATTTTAGGGTTTTTAAGGGGCAAAAATGTAGAATTTAATGTGGGTCTTTAATCTGACACCTCAAACCCACGATTTTCACACTCTTCGTGAATCACTTCCGCTCTTTTTCCCCAAGAGCACTAAACCTTTCTTGGTGAATCCCTTGCTTCCTTTTCCAATTTCTACAACAAATTCTTATCTCTCTGCCTCTTTTCAGCCAACCTTATCTGTTCTTCAATTTCTGGCGAGGTCTGCAATTTCTGGCATGTTCTATTTTTGCATCTCTTTCTTTTTTTTTCCCTGTTCAGGGGGTGTTTTTCCCTTTTTCTATTTTGATTTGCTGAGCCTCAATTTGAGTCCAATTTAGCCTTTTTTTTTAATGCAAAACATAACATATAATAAATAAACTAAAGAGTAATAATAAAAAAGTATAAGAGTACATATATTGTTATTATATAATACAAACTATATATATGTAAAAATCTAGAAAAACAATACACACATACGCAAAATAAAATAATTCAGAATATACGGAAAAAAATCAGAATAACGGTCATCCCACAATTGCTATCCTGATATGGCTCTTTTGGGGGGAGGCCACTCCTGGCCACTATCCACTGTTGAGTGTTGACTACTATGATCAGAGTACTCCTTACTATAACTGCTCAATCCTCCCCCCTCCTAAGCTAGTTGTTGGGATTAAGTTAGGCTTAGTCCATTAGATTGTGCATCTACGTCCAATCTATGGTCAATCTGCTAAAAGCAAGCTACTGGTGCCTTGGGACACCAGGTGAACAAAGAAATGGCCTCCAATGTAGTGTTATCTATATTTTCCAATTTGAAAAAACTTATTCTTGGATGGTGAAAAATTGCTTGAAGATCACTATCAAATGATAGAATATTTGATAGTTGCGATCCATTGAATGCTTGATTATTTCTTTAAAGTAAAAGGATGCCAAAGTAATTTAAGTGGTGGGTAGAACAATGATGAACAGTAGAAACAAGTTCTTGAAAAGAAAATTTGCCCTTGTCTCATGCAAATGATTATAAATTGGGGAACATTTCCATCCATTTAAAGACTTTTTCTTTTTCTTTTTTATTTATCACTTCTAAAACTTAAGGTTTATTTTATACTCCCTCCGGTCTCAAATATAAGAAAAAGAAACTGATTCACCTTAATTAAGAAAGTTAGTTAACCACATTTAATTGCATCAATCTCAATTAAAAACTAATTTTTTTCTCTTATATTTGAAACCGGAGGGAGTACCTTACTTAATAATCAAATTTCAAGTATCCTTGGGATTCCTAGCACAGCATGTTGGTTAGTTGCTTGTTAAAATTTGATGTTGATACTTCACATTATTTTGCTATAATATGTAATGTCTGCAGGCATACAATTCTCAGATTTTGCCAACAGTGGACATAAGATTTCTCGAGCTATAAAAGGCGCACCTCTTGGATCTCTCTTTGCACAATTTTGTTTACATTCTCTTTGGTTTGGCAACTGCAATATACGTGGTATTTACCAAAAGTAATTATGGTTTGTTTATTGTATAACCATAGCCTAAAGTAAGAGAGTAGGAACAAATTGTTCACCTATGAGGAGTTGAATTTCTGAGATATCTCATTTGTACTGTATAATTTTCATTTTTATTACTCAATTTTGGTCTCTTTCAGCTATTGCTGTGCTATGGATAGAGTTTGTTCGCGAGGTTAGGTGGTGTTGGGAAGAGTCACAACTATTGCCCAGGATGCCAGCTAATGGATCAATTGACCTATCCACTTGTTTGATTAACCAGAAACTTCAGATGGTAAATTATTTTTATCTTTAAAGGATCTTTGCTGAAATCTACTCATTGTGTCTTGTTTTCTTTGTATATTTTATATGAAATTTTATGTTAAACATTTTTTGGTTTTCTAGTACATTCTTAGCTCACTTTTTATTGAAAATAAAAAATTCTTGTCTCAATATTTCTTTCAATTTGGAATGACTTTTCACTTACATTTGTTAGTGAATTGGTTACAGAAATACACTTGATAATTTGAAATGTACTTTGTTACATAACAGAAACAAAAATTCAAAATAAAAGGCAATAAAAACAAGCCACTGGTATTAATTATCACAAAAACACCACTGCCACTGCAGGGCAGTGAAAATATAACTCCAGGATCTCTCAAAGAGATTGACCTCTCAATTCCTATTCACAGGATAGGAAAATAAGTGCCTCCTCTCTTATACGTCTGCCATTTTTCTTAAAATACACATTCCACAAAACTTGCCCACGTAATAATGATAACTACTCGTCTACCCCCAAAATATGGATCACCCTTTTCTCCTCCTCCTCTCACACAAGCTCAACCCTTAGTCCTATTTGGACCTGCCTGGCTGCCACTACATCAGAAGATCAATCTAGTTAAGGCCCAACAACTGCCTCTAATTCTTTGGGCTAAGATACTTCCTCTAACTTAATCGCACACCAGGCTTGTGGCTGAATAAGTTATTCTTTTGGGCAAAAGATACCACCCCTGGATAAGTTATTGTTTGGCTAATCTATGGTAGTTAATGTTGGACTTTAAGGGGGCAACAAGAGAAAAAAATGGAAGTAGCAGAAATAAGAATGTTAAGATGGATGTGTGGCCGCACAACGGCACAAGATAGGATAGGATACGAAATAATTGTGTACGAGGAGATATTGGTGTGGCACTGTTTGAGGAAAATATGATAAAAAAGCCGGTTAAGGTGGTTTAGACACATGCAAAGAAGCCCACTGGAATAGCCAGTGAGGAGAGCAGATTGCATGATTTTTAGCCCCGTGAAAAGGAGGATAGGGAGACTGAGAAGAACATTGGAGGAAGTTGGTGTTGTGCAATTCATGTAACTGATCTTACTTGGTGGGATAAAACTTTTGTTGTTGTTATTGTTGTACCCTTAGACAAGTTATTATAAGGAGAACTATAAATATTTCAGTGAGCTTGGGTGTTTTGGTCTTTATATGTTATAAAGTACATAGTGATAAAATTGATGCATTTTCTGCTCTGTTATTCAGCTTGCCATATGCATTGAGAGAAAGTGTCAGCTGAGTGAAGACTATCAAGATTGTATTGGAAGCTTGGATCAAATAGATTCCATGAGTGAGGTCACAAACCATTTTTTCCCTCGTGGTTTTTGTTGTTAAGTTGATTGTTGTATTACTTTAGTTATTTTTTTATAATTATGTTTTTCATTGTGAGTGTTAATTGGTCTTGATTGAATTGCAGGAAGAAAGTGTAGTTGGGGATGACTCTTTCAGTCTACAGACACCCAGTGAGGAATTTTCTGGGAAAGTTGACAGGTGAACTTAGCAAGTGAGAGCCTGCTCGGTTGTTATCATTTGTATCTATCTTCTTACTGCTTATATAACAACTCACTCTCTTATGGAAATTTCTTCCATTTTTATGTCACCACTTATGGTCTTGGTTAAATTAAATTCTTAAAGTTTCTATATGTGCATATCCATATTTATTTCTGGTTAAATAAGGGGGATCCTTTGTTCCTTTTCTTGTTTTCTTTTAGTGGTTGATTTCCTGAGTTGTATTTTAATAGGGGGATAGAGAGGGGTTTAGTTTCGATTTATTTGGTATTAAAATGTTCTCCGATCTAGTCAGATGATAGGGAAACATGGCTAGCTGTAAATAATGTAGATCCTTGTGCATTCTCTATTTTGCCAGCATAGCTATAATAGTTGAAAAATCAGCAACCTTGATGTGGTTCACTGTCCAAAAAGGAGGGAGGATCTCTTTGCCTTAAAAGAAGCCAGTGATTTTACAAATATCTTTATTTTCTCAAGTAGTATGTGTATGTTCTGTAATCCGTGCTTGTTTAGGACTCCAATTGGTGTAGGGTGACTGATAGTAGACAAACAACTCAGCAATTTCCTTTTATTTTGATTTTTGTCATGGTAACAAAACTAATTTACTAATTTAGTTAGTTCAAATTTAATTTTGTCTGCCTAATGTGATATTTGGGCTTTGGAATTGTTCACTACTCCAAGATTACTGGTTCCGCCTTGACCTGGGGGGATCAGCTGGTCTTCTATCCTTAGTTCTTGTACAGAGCTATCTCTTTGCTGGGCTCTTCTCTTCGTGTGTGCATGCATGCACCTGCATGTGTGTTTATACTGCCACTGCCCCACTGCAGGGTAGTGAAAATACAACTCCAGGACTGCTTTTTATTCTCTTCTCTCTGTGTGTGTGTATATTGCCACCACTGCAGGGTAGTGAAAATACAACTCCAGGACTATTTTTGATGCCATATAGCTTTTGCATAACATATATCTGCTATTAAAAATAGTAATGGATTTGTACAATTGTGCCTCAAGTCACAATTTTGTACTAAATATCCTTGAAAATGTTTCAAGTATTTTCTAGCACAAATGGTGTTTAGTTCTATGTTAATGCTGCATGTTTTCAACTACTAATAATTTACACTGCTCTGGAATAAAATTAATGTTAACAGAAAGCCTGAAGATGTGGACCTGTTCAATGAAAAAAAATCTTCAGACTTGACCAGGAGAGGTTCTGCTGGTATTGTTGATTCTATGATGCTTCTCAAGTCACATCAAAGCATGCATGCCCCATATACACAGGTTGTTCCTGCATCCAGGCACCATTTGGCATTGTCATTATGCAGTATTACTTCAATTTTTGAAGAAAATAACCCCTTTAATCTTGTTCGCTATGCTACAGGAAGCACCACTTATGACAGAAGACATGCATGAGGAGCGGCTAAAGGCTGTTGAAGCCTTTGGTGATTCATTTGTAAGCTCAAACTCATGCAATGCATACAACAATAACAATCATTGACTATAAAAGCTTAGGACCTTGGACTGCATTAAACTCGTTTACATTTCACATAGGGGTAAATGACTGAAAACTAGATACATAGAACAATTAATTGAGGTTAGATGTAAGGATTTGAATGGTGTTGTAGCAGTGTAGGTTCAGGAATATAGCCTGAGTTGTCAACCAACTTGAGCCAGTCTAGTGCCACAGGCACTGGTATATAGAGGTATGAATTATCTTGCCTGTGATGCAGTAGCCTCTCCAGTGATTAGTTTATTGCTTTATAGTCTTGAGTAGTCTATCTAACATGACCATGAGACGTGAGTAAATATCTTGTAATTGGTAAAGCTATAATTATAAGTTTACAGCATTTTTGCTAAAAAAATAGTATTGTTTTTCTTGAAGAAAGTTGATATCTTTCACTCCCTATCTTGACCCTGATATGACCTTTTGATCATGGATTATAATTGTCCCATATACTATGTGTGACGTGAGAAGTGGATAAATTCTTTAGTAAAAAGTTGAATCCTCTATTCCTCTTACAGGTGGTTGACAAAGTAAAGTGAAGAGACTAAGCTGTTGAATTTCTTATGCACAGTTATAAATACTATTATTTTATTTTTTTGTATTAGGTCCCTTTATTTCTCTTTAATATTAAGCTATCAATGCTATGAGTAGAGTCAGCCCTGAAGTTGATGACAGCACAAGGTTTTTAGGAAACAAAGACGGATGAATATAAATTACAGAAATAATATTGTAAAATATGATGACTGATTGGGATTATTTATGGGGGCTTTTCTTTTTCTTTTTCTTTTTCTTTTCAAAGGTGATTCAGAAAGATGCACCAACATAAATAAATAAATAAAAATCCAAAGACACTAAATATTCACTCCTTCCTTGAACTGTGTGAAGCTTAATTGTCATTTGATTAATTCATGTATATTTCTGCTTGCAAATCTAGAACTCAAAAAATAAAAATAAAAATGAAAATGACACAGTAGGATTGATACGTGTTCTATTTCATATATTGCATGTTACTTAGCAATGCCTTTTATATACTTATTTTTGTTTCTTTTTATAGGATTTCTCTGCTCAGCTGGAAAGGGATATCTTAACTTCAGGTAAAAACATTTTTTTTTGGTAATTGATTGATAATAACATATATGCTTTTGTAATAACACTGGATAGTTATTAATAATGTCTCAAGTTCCTTTTTGTTTTCTAGTAAAATATCATCAATTCTGATTTCTGAAGCAGTCACTTGTGATGTTAAAAAATAATTTAAATGTATAATCACACATTTACTAATCATATTCATAATGCTTTCTAATTGGTGTAACATTTGATATACCTGCACCATTAATATGATGGAATGATGTTTTCATCTATCTAATTTTCAATCATGAGTGTTATGTTTACCATACCCACCAAATTAGAAAAAATAGACTTTTGATAATTGTTTCTATTTTCAACGGTACATTGTATATTAATTTTTTTAAGATAAACTGATGAACTTGTTTTAAATAAAATTTTATCAGCATGGTGTGCATAATCAAACTTAAAATCCGAAGTGATTTTTTTTAAGGAGTTCTATAAAAGCTTGTTGAATGGTGTGATATTAAATTTGTTTTATGCTAGTTTCAGTTATTCATCCAAATGAAATTATATATATAATGAACCTTTTTTCCTTTTCACTTTGTAGTTAATTGTGCATGCAAAGTTTCTTCAATATATAAAGACTAACAGACCTATAATGGCTTTGTTACTAGATATGTCAGCATTTAAGGCAGCAAATCCAGGTGCTATCTTTGAAGATTTTATTCGGTGGCATTCACCTGGGGATTGGGAAGAGGATGATGGCCCTGAGGGAAGTAAATCATCATCATCCAGTTCTCATGACATTAAGAAGTCAAAAGATAGTTGGCCTCCACAAGGGCGGCTTTCTAAGAGAATGTCTGAGCATGGAAATCTATGGAGAAAGCTTTGGAATAGTGCACCTGCTCTTCCTGCTTCTGAACAGAAGCCTCTTCTTGATCCAAATAGGGAAGGAGAAAAAGTAAGTATTTTTCTAGAAGTTTAAATTTACTTTGCTTTTGCTATTGTTAAACTGATTGTTGGCCCCCAGGAAATTTATACTAGAATAACATTATTTTTGTTACTTGGTTTCTCATGTTGACTGGACGGCAGAACCATTAAAACATGGCAGCCATTTCTTCACTTTCCGTTGTAGATGGATCCAAGAGGTGGATCTTAATGATAAATAGGAGGTCATTCCCCAAGGATCTTATAGATTTTATCTTGATTTACAAAATTTCTTGTTTTTGTTAGTTGAAAGACTGCCCAAGGAGTAAGTCTTACAGGTTACAGCAGTATCTGTAAAGATACCATAGTTAAAGACGAAAAATGTATATACTGCATGCACTTTATCTGATTTAGTGGGGCATTGCAATCAAAGTTGATGAGTTTCATCCTTATTTATACAAGAGGATTTGCTTTGGAATGCAGGTCCCACTGGGTTAACTGGTGGCCGTTGTGCATAGATAAGTGATTAGAAGTGTATCAAGAAATCCAAAGCAAATGGGTGCTTTTATGAGAAAAGTGCTCACGTAGGCTATGCCTTGAAGGCCATGCATGAAAGTTTAAATTGAGGGCCATGCATGAAAAGTGCTCACGTAAGCAAATGGGTTATTTGGTGAATTGAGGGCCATGCATGAAAGACAGATGAAAGTTTAAATTATTATGGTTCACGTGTAGCATGTTCTTGTGATCAAATCCTCAAATTAGTATTTATCAAATGAAATTGCTACTGCATATTTGTGTAAAGAGGAAAAAGATTACTACATAGTACATACATGGATTGCTTGAGATATGCTGTTCTTTCTGTGTATCTCATCTGCTATGATTTTTATATTCTCAATTTTCCAGGTTCTTCATTATCTTGAAACTCTACAACCACATGAATTGCTTGAGCAAATGGTGTGTGCTGCCTTCAGAGCTGCAGCCGACACACTTTGTCAGACTAGTTTTGGAGAACTAAAACAGGTGGAGACTGAGATGCAACAACTTTATCTTACCATGGCATCTGCTTTGAGAGCTTTGCAAGGTAGCTATTCGTTAGTTTTTCTTTTCTGTGGAAAATAATGATGTTTAACCTATTTCCATTTTTGTTGCAGTTAATCACTTGTCTGGAGACAGTGAGACTATTGAAGACTTGAGACGACTAACTGTTGCTTTTGAACAAGTCGAGAAGTTATTGACTCTTGCAGCATCCCTCCATCGCAAGCTTATACAAGCACCGCGCCTCTCCAGAGAAATTTTCAACGATTACCACAATTTTTATATTCAAACAAAGGGAAAGGGTTTGACAGAGGACATTGATGAAAAGGTGAAATGCTTATATTATATGCCTTGGAATACCTTCTTGTTCTTGAGTCTTTTTTAGCATTGAACTCATGTATTTCTACTATCTTTCTTGCGTTCTTGCGTAGGAGTTTAACAAGAAACAAGAAGTAAGGGACCATGAGAGGGAGGTGTTGTCAAATATGTTTGTTCCTCCTACTGCTAACCAATCTTGGAGAAAGGTTTTGAGCATGGGAAATCTTCTCAATGGCCATGAACCAATCCTGAGGGAGATTATTTTTTCGCTGCGTGATAGAGTGAGTGGTAATCACTATGCAGCTCGTAGTGGTAGTATTTCTCAACAAGAAATTGAAACTTACAGAATGTACATATGTGGGACGTCTAACGACCTACGTGTAGCACTTTCAGTTGTCTCGTGTGATTAATTTTTTGGTGTTTATTTATTAAAATTATGATTTTTAGGAATCAGTCACATATTGCATCTGCTCCTATAATTAAATTGTTAGCTAAACCTCCTCCCAAAAAAGTGAATCCGGCCCTATATTGGAAAGAGGATGGTTGAATTCTAAGAAAGAGGGATCGAAATGTAATTGAAAATTTATTCACACTTTGTAGTGATTTTTGTACCTAAACTGGAAGTTTTTTTCTTTTACTAAAGATTGCATAGGTTTTTACCGTACCATTATTTGTGCAAAAGATGTTTTAGGGACATTAAAGATATTTAGTTTTTTTTTTTCCTTTTGTTGTTTTAAGAGAATTGGTTAAATGGATTTAGAACTGCTTTTGAATGAATTAACTGAAAAAATTGAAGCATCTCAAGTGTCAATTTTAATTATGGCTTTGGTTTAAATAGTTTTTACGTAGTATTTTTGTTTTTTGTGCTTGTAATTTTTTAAGTCTTTTGTAAATTATGTTTATTTTATTTTTCATTCTTATAGTGTTTTAGATAATATTTTTATTATTAAAAATATTATCTAAAATGTTATAAGGATAAAAAAATAAAAAAAAAATATAATTTGTTGATGACTCACGAAATTAATTAATTTGTGATTAATAAATAAAATTTGAAGTCCTGAAACAATGAAACATTTTTATTTTTAAAAAAATCTTGATGTCATGCAAACGACGAAAAAGACGGCACAACAATGGACGAACATCAATAGACTGTGATTGAAATTGAATAACAATTGTGTCACATTATCAGTAAGAGTGGGATTGACATTCAATGTATCTGTATCTGTATCTGAGAAAGTGAGAAACGCATAAAATAAACGCACAAATAATGATTGGTTTAATTCGGATTACGTAATATTTTAGCTCACTCAACAATCTTTACAATTGCTTAGGGTGTTGTATTAAATAAGATATTTTTTTAGTTAACTTAAAAATTTTATTTGATTAAAATAAAAAAAAGTAATAAAATAACATTCTGAGACATTGATAATTAATTTTGATAGGTCACAATTAAGGTGAACTAGAACTACCTAGGCACCTTTCCAACACTATGTTCTTATTATCCTGCTCTTTGTGGAAGAGTAAAATATGACTAAATTTTAATTTAGTTTTCAAAATATTTTTAGTTTTAGTTTTAGTCCTCATACAGTAATTTTTTCTTTAAAAAAAGATATAAGTTTCGTAATTATCATAAGAACTATTTTTAAAATTTATGAAAACAAAAAATATTACAAAAAAAAACTAAATTACTTTTATATTGATTAAAAAGATATTTAACCATTTATAAAATATATTACTATCTTTTTTCTTTCCCTTTTTGTTGCTTTTGAAATGTATCTTGGAAGAAAAACTTTTGCACTTGGTTGGTGTTGAGTCAAGATTTTCTTTTAAAGTATCCAGCAAATTAGTTACACAAAAACGAGATTAATTAGCCATGGATATGGATATTATCATGTTTAGCCTAGATAGCTAGAATATTTCTGGCTTTTCCCTCATTAGTCTATCTTAAGTTTTCCAAATCTCTTACTGGAATATATGATAACCAGATTGATTTTATTCTCAACAATGTTTGACGAGATGAGAATCAGAGACCCACTGCTAGAGATAAATATTAAAATATTTGTGCAATAGAACAAATTTGCCATTTAAATTAATTCTTGTCATTGATGCAAGCAGAAAAATTAGATTTGAAGAATAATATTAGTCAGGCATGGAGGCACCGTCAAAGTTCAACCAACAGAGTAAGTTTTTGTTTATTTTAAAGTTGGAAAATTAATTTTTATATTTTTTCAATAAAATATACATATTTCAATGTAAACATGTGATTCACACAAGTTTCAGTACACATTTTAACAGTTTAAAATCAATTTTATCAAATTTTAAATTAAGCGCGAATGAACCGTGTGCCTATTAATTAGGTTAATTAATATAGAATAGACTTAGTTACAAAATCTATCTCCTTTTATTTCATTAAATTAGTGCTCGTATCTTTTAAATTCATTCTATCTCACCAAAGTTGATCCTTAAAGAAGCACACTTCTTTATTATTATATTCAAGAGTTCATTTAAATATTTAGTATAAAATATAATATTAATATTATTATATTTTTATAATTTTATATATTATCTTTTAAAATATAATATATAAAATTAAATTTTATTTTCACATAAATTAGAATACGTATATATATATAAGTTTTATTTTTATTTTATATATTATATTTATTTTTTAAAATAATGTTTGTAATTTAGTGATAACATTTTTTTTATTTATATTAAGATATTTATGTTATTTATTGTAATATAGATAAAAAATAATGTCAGTAAATCACATATATAAATATTTTTAAAAAAATAAAAAAATACTGTCATTTTATTTAATTATGTATCTTTATTATATTATTTAATTTTTTTTAAAAAAAATTACATCTCTGATTAAATAAAGTTAAATATAAATATAAAAAATACTATTATAATAAATAACAAGAATATCTTAATATATAGTTAAAAAATACAGTCACTAAATCACATATATAAATATTTTAAAAAATAATAAAATATTGTCATTTTATGAAATTATAATTTATATAAAAATATATTAAAGATAAAATTTATATTATATATTTACAGTATAAAATAATTTTTGAATAATATGATAAAAAAACATAAAATTATAAAATATAATATATAAAATAAAAATAAAACTTATATAAGTATACATATTTTAATTTATGTGAAAATAGAATTTAATCTTATATATTATATTTTAAAAGACAATATATAAAATTATAAAAATAAAATAAATTAAAAAAAATAAAGATTAAATTTTGAACTATTTTCACATAAAATTTATATTAATACTATATTTTGCATAAAATATCTAAATAGTCTTGTGGGTATATAGTGATAAAGGAATATGACATTCATTTTAAGAGATTCAACAGTGAATTAAAAAAATAAGAAAATTTATTTAGTGAATCAGATAAAATAAAAAGACGAATTTTACCATTAAAGCTATAAAATATGATATGTTTTTTTAGTACAGATTTAGGATGTTATCTAATAAACCACAGAAACATATCTCCAAGGAATCGTTGAACGCCTAATTAAATAGAAGTTAAGTAATAATTCCCTCAAAAAAGAAGAAGTAACAAGCTCTGATTTAGATAATCTGATTTTACAGCGTACGAAACTAAGATAAAGTTTTTTATGCGTGTGTAATAAAGTTTTATAACAAAAAGATTATCACACATAATTTTTTTATATTTTAATTTTAGCAAGTTTGAAAATGAGGATGATTGGATTAAGAAAAATACACATATCTATACCCATACAAACAATCAAGAAGGGTTAGGTTTGTCGAAGAGACTAATATCCTCCTATAATATCATAAATCAAGATTCAAATCTTTGTTAAAAAGAAATATTTATATTTAATTAATGTCTAATAGTATCTTAATAGGATTAGATCCAAAGAAGAAGAAAAAATGTTTCAAACCATTAGTGTATGGACAAAAAAAAGAGAGAAAGATATGTATCGAAAGAAATATATGAGATGTGAATGAAAATTTAATGTAAAGATTAAAGAAAACCAACTGAGCCAACTATCAATAGTTGATTTACTTTCTAAAAATTTAAGTGTTTAATTTACATTTTGCCATTAATTAATATATGGAAGAGGAACTGTCAGCAACATATTCTTTTTGAAATATACTTTTTTATTAATTTGATTTATTAAAAAATACAAAATCAGTAAAGCTTACAAAATCATAAGTGAAGTTACAAAAATTACAAATTCATTAAATAAAAAATGAAAAACACAAAATTTTGTCAATAATGAGAGGGTGTTAAAAAATATATATTAAAAAAATTGTCATTAATTCTCTTCTTAAACTTAAATTTTATCTTTTTAAATCACATTCTCAATCACAGAGTTGAAGTTTCTTATGAAATTTGAGTATTTTTATTTTTTCAATTTACAACTGTACTGAGTTTGATTTAGTTAAATTACAATTTGATTTACATATATAAGAGGCTAAATCCAAAATCAATGCCTGGAATACAAGTAATCAAATTGCATCAAACAATTTGTTTGCATAATAAGATCGATCTTAATCAAAATATTGAATTAAGATTTCAATTCAACTGCATATTATTCGACTAAAAACTCATAAGTGATTTTTTTTATCTTAGGCCCCAAAATAAACATAATCATTTAGAATTAAATAGTGAAAAATTATCCAAAGAATCTGTGTTACATTCAATTTGGAACAAACATAAAAATTGAAACAAATTCTACCATTAACACTCCAAAATTCTAATGACTGATCAGTTGCTACAACTTTTTTGTATAAGATGATTTAATTTATAGTTTTCATGAGACTTAAAAGCTATATGCCTAATCTGTTATTAATAAGAACCAGAGTTCTTTAGTGGGACTTGCTTTAGTATACAATCTCATAGAATTCACTAAGGTGTATTTATTCATAGAATTCGTTTATTCCCTTTCAATTTATTTAAGTTTTTCTTTATATTTTTTTTTATAAACCATAAATTAACTTGAATTAGACTTAACTCATATATGTAGGAACGATTTATTTGGTGAAAGAATTTGTGTTCTATTCTTATCATATATAAAATTTTATTAGACCGATAATAGTCACACACCACAAAAGAAATTAGTCTCTAGCTCTATGTAAGAAGACCCATAATCTTTGATTCAAGAAAAAAAATTGACTTAGGTTGGAAGGAAGAAAATTTCCTTCAGCAGGTTGCTTTCCTAAAAATATATGGCATCATCTAAAATTTGATATAAATTAGTACACACCACAAAAAGATTTTTATGAAACATTTGATGATTAATTTAATTTATTTATTACGTTTAATTTTGTCCTCTAATTTATTTGAGATTTAATTTAGTTTTCTAATTTTTAAAATCAATTCAATTTGTTTTTATCATCTAAATTGAGTCAACAATATTAAAAAATCATATTATGTGACTGTTTAAACTATTTAATGAAAATTTAAATCGTCACAAAACATATTTAAACGGTAAGATCACTCAAATTAATTTAGACAGTAAAATCAAATTGAATTAATTTTAAAAATTAAAAGATCAAATTGAACAAAATAAATCGAGCACTAAATTGAATAAATTTTAAAAATTAGAAGATGAAATTAAACTTAAAATAAATAAAGGATAAAATTAAACATAAAAAAGGACCAAATCAAATGTAAAAAATAAATTAAAAGAATAAAAAAATTAATTTAACTATATTTGATTAAGAGCATGCTTTTCAATACATATTGAACATACAAATGAAAAAGTAAGGGTGAAGATCCTTTTGGAAACTTATCTTTCAACTCTCGCAACGTTCACTCAAACATGCACTATAAGTGATTAGCTAATTACTTCTTAAACTTCAAGATAAATTCTCTTATATATGATTTATGTAATTAGTTCAATTTCATGGACAGTTAACAGTAAAGAATTTTGATAACTATAGTTCATACACCAAATTTCTATTATGTGGCCATAATATATATGTAATAAAAAAAGATATCATGATAATTTATTCAGATTCTTACAAAACTTAATCGGTTTATTTTTACCATTAATATATATCCTAACACCACAGTTTTCCCCCTGAAATATATAACACATTGTTAAAGATTCAAACCTCCATAGTTGTGAAATAAACCACTTAATTAATTTTACATAACTGATCATACTTTGAAATCAATTAATTTATTTATGAGATCAAGCACTTCTAGTAAAGTAAATTTGACTACTAACCATTTAAGAAGGTGCAGGGAACAATTCTCTTCATGATGCATGCTCTATATATGGCTATGTCTAGATCTGAAACAGTGTGAGCATGAGATATATATATGGTGGTCCAACCTAAAATTGAGTTGAAGGTTAGTGGACTACAGCCTGCTGCATCTCACTGAAATACAGCTATTATTTCTAAAGCATTATCTATAGGTCTTGTCTTGTTTCCAAGTATAGGTTTGTGATTTTTCGTAAGCTCCAAATGAAATTAAAAAATATCTTTGCTTTCACTGAATTGAATCCGACCTACTGATGGAGAAATAGCTTGTTTAAGTTTTATTTGTACAAGTTGCATAGAAAACAAAATTAATTAACAATGTATACATTATCTAATCCATCTAATAACATATACAAATTTATTAACCACTACCCGTAGTTATAAACCCTTCCACTATATGTCACGTGTCAATCTTTTGTCACACTTGTTTTTGTTCAACTCTACTTAAAGAGCATCTTCAATAATCTTTATATAATCAACTCATCTTATGTTATGTCAATTTTAAACTATTCATTCAATTGTTTCTATATTAATAATATCTATTAACAAGTGGCTTAATTCACAAATATTTCTTCTCTTTTCAATATTAATTTAATATAAATGTTAAACAACTCATGAAGAATTTAATTGCTTATATAAATAATTTTATTCAATTTTAAACAACTCAAAATCTTATATAACATACTAAAATAATATTTTTTTTTTATAAGGAATCCATTGAGAAACACTGTAGATGTTAGAAATTTTTCTAACAAGTATATGCACATTTTGCTTACTGGTAAGCAAATTTTTACTCGTGCATGCATCTACACGTATATTTACGTTAGTTTGATATAAATAGTATTTATTGTTGATTCAGTACTCCAGGTAATTCATCTGACAAACTTTATATACAATAAAGAAATATTTCAATGACTTCTGCAAAAAAAAATAAATTATATCCTCACAAATAAATAAAAATATGGTAAGACTTATACCGTTGATCTATTAGATTTTGGGCTGGTCTGTTGAAACTTAAAAAAAATTAAAATAAACATTTAAAAAAAAAATACCTTTTGATAAATAGATAGGATTTGTTTCTCAAAAATAAGGAAAAATAAATTTTTTAAACAGAAACAGTTTAGATAAACACACTAAAAAATAAAAAGTTGTTTATTTTATTAAAATAAATATTTTTTCTCAAAAAATAAATTTAACCAAACTCATCCTTTAACTTAAAGTTGTAAGTATAGATGAAATTATGAATATATGCTAAAATATGATATTAAAGGTTGTGGAAGCCATTTTTTTGGTATAGAGGCTATGGAAACCATTTAATCTATTGTTAAGAATTAAAAGTTGTTAATATGAGTGGAATTGAATTTGACCTCTCAATCTTAAATAAGGTCTTAAGTTTTAGTTTTCTAATAAATAAAATGTGATTAAAGAAGAGATTTAATTAAAAATAACTAATCAAATTATTTGATAAAAATTAATAAATAAAATGTGATTAAAGAAGAGATTTAATTAAAAATAACTAATCAAATTATTTGATAAAAATTAATTATAAATAAAATTGATGAATACTTTACATAATATAATATAATCAATATTATGTTAATAAAAAAAATTAATAAGAGCTCCCATCTCTCTTTCAATATACCAAAGATTCTTTTAGTATTAGACTCATGGCCCATGCAAATAGATCTTTTTAAGAGGTGTGCATTCGGCAGCATAACTCATATATATGGTGTCTTGCATTACATATAATCGTGGACTCTAACACCAAGCAATGACCATATAGCATACACTGTTCGTCCATGCTGCACCAATCCTAATAAAAAATTGTAGTGCAAGAACTTTAAATTTTACCATCATATTTATCACAGATTATATTTGCTCACTTAATTAACCAGAATAATCAATTTCGTCTTGAAAAATGTCGCCAGTGAAAAAGGTTCAGCAAGGTGAAGAATAATTTTGTGACATCGGTATTACCAAACATCTTTCCTCACATATTTGATATTTCATAATTAATCGTCACAATTTTCTTTTTAATTTGATCATCAATCCTCGCAATTTTTATGAGGAACATGCAGAAACTTTCTATAAATTAAGTAGCATTTTCCATTCAAAAAACTCTTCATTCATTCATTTCATTCATATTGGATAGTATTATATTCTGCCTTTCACTTACATGTTTTAGATAAATTAAGAAGGATATAAAATATAAATGATTTAAATTATTATTATTATTTCTACATATAAATGTGAAGGAATATCTTCTCCAATTTTTCTAATAGGAGAGATTGAAAAAGAGTCAAAGGTTAATTTTTGAGTCTTTTATCTTTTCTATTGAAAAATTCTAAAACTTGAAAAGGAGTTTGAATTCAATAAAATGTATACATTTAAAACTAAAAATAACATTATTTGTGAAATATCAAACTATTTATACTTTATGCAATATACTTTCTCTTATCTATTTTATTACAACGCATTCTTTCTCTAGTCTCAATTATAAGAAGAAAAAAAATACTTTTTTTTTTATCTTAAATGTAAGAAAATTATAATTAATTTTATCTTATTTAATGTTATTATTTCTAAAATATCTTTTATTTAATTATGATATTAATTTTAATGACTCTTCTTTATTTATTATATTAAGTTCCAATGAAGGGTAAAATGAAAAAAAAAATATTTTTTTATTGAGATTGATACAATTAAATGTGGTTAACTAACATTTTTAGTTAGCATAAATCAATTTTGTTCCTTACATTTGAAAGCGAAGGGAGTAGTTTAGAAGAAATTGATGATTCTTTTTAGGATAAATATTCATTTTCGTTCTTAAATTTGTTAGGTGTTGATAGTTAGGTCCCTGAAAGATAAAAAATTAAAATTTTGTCTCCAAATTTATAAAAAGTGCGACAAATTGATTTTACTGTTAGTTTTCTCCATTAACGAAAACGATTGTGCTTGTGACACTCTTGATTGCATCATAGTTGATGGTTGTCACGTGTCATAGACATGATTATCATGTGTCATCTATATGACTGTCACGCATAAAAAAATGAGTTTTTATTTTGTCTCTCAACTTAACAACTTGTTGTCATCTTAGTCCCTAAATTTAATCATTTACTAATATTTTGGTCCCTCAACTTAACTATGTACTATCATTTTTGTCCCTAAAAGCCCTTCTGAATTTTTAATGAAGTGTCACACTACATATAATTCACTAGCATAGTGTTAATAAATGGTATTTGTTTATAATGATAATAATTATTTATGGTCATGAAAATTGAATAAAAATAACTATCAAGTATAGAAATAAGAAATTTTATATTTTATATTTAAAGTCACTATTAATTAATTTATTACATTATATTAAGTTAAAATTCTAACAAATAATATTATAACACTGACAAACAATAATATAACTAAATTGAAAATAAATAAACATGAAAATTAAATTAGTTTTTCATAAGAATCAAATTTAAAATGTGTATTATGTAAATATATAGATACTAACAAATAATTTATTTCTAATAGTTAGTATATTTG